>NW_019524890.1:604818-653352 GCF_002814215.2 Seriola lalandi dorsalis | reverse complement strand
CCCCTTGTGTGCTATATTTTCAGTATTGTTGATTTAATGAAGATGTAATGTTCATGTATGCGTTAATCAAAAGGGGGGGGGATTGTGTTCTAGTTAGCAGAATCATCTTTCGGAGATGATTCATCTTCAGATTCTTTCAGAGCTTCCACAAAGAACAGAGCCTTTTCAGATTAATCAATCTGTATAAACACAAGGCTGCTATCTGCAATCAGAATATGGACTATGCAACAGTGTGACACCATGCTCAAGCAAATCGTGGCTCTGCTGCATCGTTCAGATTTTGGAAAATGGAGATATTGTCAATAAATTGCTGAGAAGATAAGCCTTTTAGATATACACACTAAACACAGTTGAACCATGTGGACTTAATGGAGAACTAAACATTTCATGTTATCTATTGTTTAAGATATTGATATGTAACTGCTGTTTCTTGTTCTGAATACGAGAATTTGCCTTTTCACATTGTAGCACCTTCCTTCTTGAATGAGTGCTGTCAAGATATTGACTTACTGATTGATTACCTCCCACCACTATTAACCAATGAGAGACTGTTGTTGGCATGTTGTTTGACTCTGAAGAAGACGCGTTGTGTGTTGAAAAATTAGTTGTTTGCACCTTATTGATAAATTGTTAAAGCGCCAGTATCTTATTTAGATTCAGTCACTGAGAACTGCTCTGTAGAATCAAATGCAAGTGTCTCGGCCAAACTAAATTAAATATATTAAGTAACACTATATTTCACGAGCAATATTCACTGTAAATAATAGTTTACTCAGCAAAACACTTTTCTATTCCTTTCAAGTATTTACCATATTTTAAGTGCAATATTCTTTTATGTGGCATATTCTTTTAAATATTCTTCTTGTGTCCTTTTGTCTGTCTTGTGTTCTGTTTGCAAAGACCACATTTTGTACACTGACAATAAAAGGCTTTATATTCTATCCTATTCTGTAACATAGGACAATAATAGCCCATGGTCGTGTTGTGACATGGGTTAAAAATATCCGAATTTTAAATCCAATATTCTCAGTATGGAAAAAAAAAAAATCCACAGTGAAACACATTTCCGCAAACATGAAGTCTGCGAAATTAAACACTTTTTACCACAGTGTGTCCCCACCATCTCTGGACACAGATACTGCAGAGAGCATGTATCATGACAGCACGCTCTGGCAGTTCTCCTCCTTGTTCACAAGTCCGTCCTGGGATTTACACAGTCCGAGTCCATCCTTAATGAGAGCAGTGATCATCCTATGCAGCGGACCAGACAATCCAGCTAACGAAGACAACTGTAAGATGAAGAACGCAAACACACTTCTCGCCCGCTCCTCTGGGGTTTTGTGTTGCAGACTTAATCACAGAACTCGACAACATGTTCCGTGCTTGTCAGTTCCAGGCTTTCAACTTGATCTAATTTTACATTTATGCTTTAGTTTAGTCAGACCAATTATTTCACTGACACAAGCTGTTCCACGCTAATTCACCCTATAGAATCTGATGGGGTTTTCTTTTGTTGTGGTCGTTTTTACGCTAATCCTTGCCCTCAGTTGTTCTCTTGAATGTAGCACAAAAGAGGAGACTGTGGGATAATGACAGAAAACAGCTCTTCCAGAACTTTACAGCCCACCAACTATTTGCAGCTTGACAATGGAAATTGATAGATTGTGATGTTTAACAGATTCTCATAGCGTTCCTCGGGGATAATTGATTCCTCAAGTGGATGAAGTGTCTGGAAACTCTGTGGTTATGTTGTCAAATAAAATATCAGTTGTAAGAGTAGTGATAACTCATATCTAAATGGCAAAATAGTCTATTTGTTAGCTCCTTTCAAAGCAAACCCAATGAACATTTCCTTTTCTGCCAATTCTCTGGTTAAAGTCTGATGTATTGCTGAGCCAATTAGGCCAATTAGTTCTTTGAAAGAAAACTTGCAACAATTTTGATTTGTGATTCATGGTTGAAATCATTCAATAATTTCTCTGGTTTCTGCTTCTCCAGCGGGAGGAACTGCTGCTTTTTGCAGTTAGTTTTATGCCATTATGATTACCTTTTGGATTTTGGACTGTTTACTAGACAAAATACACAATTTGAAGATGCCACCTTGGGCTTTGGGAAAGTGGACATATTGATAAAAAAAATTAGTCATTTAGTCTAGTAAAATAAAATAATAACAATGGTAAATAGAGAGATCAAAATTGAAATGAATCATTATGAAAACAACAACAACAACAACCGTATGTTGTTTTTTTTCAACCCTCTGATACGACCAATAGGAGTGTCTCCTGAAATAGCGCCCCCTTCGGTGGTTACTATAATAACGGGTCATGGCTTGGTTAGTTTTAGGCACAAAAACTACTTGGTTAGATTTAGGAAAAGATCATGATTTGGGTTAAAATAAGTACTTCCTCAACATCAGATGATCTTTGTTGTCACGGTTACAATAATAACCATGAACGGTCATGGATAATAGAAACATGGAAACAGACATAGTCCATCCACCCCAACCTCCTCCTGATGCGGTTGCTCTATATCGTTCTTAATGGTTAAAACATCAGCATTTATTGATAGTAGGAGACCAAATGTGAACTGCAGTCTCCAGTGTCAGTCATACACTTTCTGCAGTTTTCTGCTTTTATAAAATTGTTGCGCTACTTTTGTCTTTGCAGGGGATTTATATTAAAGACAACCACAAGGGTTTAGACGTGTCACACTCGTGTCACTTTTGTGTGACCTTGTGGCAATCCTTTTCCCTTTTTTTGTTTTCTCTGTTTGAATGCACTGAATGTCTCTTTTCCCAAAACACTCTAAAAACATAAAAAAGAATACACCTTGGATGATTGAGTGCATAGGTGATGAAAAAAAAAAAAACAGTAGGAGAGAGGCAGCCAGGCTAGCTCCCTGCCAGAACCAAGCTCTTTTGTTAAGATGAAGTTTATTTGAGTTCAAGCTGGAGGTCACTGGCAGTCATGTTTTCAGGTTCTATTAGTTACTTTAGTCTGACTTTCCCCATCCTTTCCTTTAGTTCATCCAATACCTGAGATTTAAGATTCTGTTTTTTCTTCCGGAATAAGTTTATGGTTGTGTCTGATATCTCATGGTCTCTGCTTGATCTTAGTCATGACAGCTTGTCATCTTAAGCATTTAAATCAATGTCATATTTTTTTCTGGCGAGAACAGTGAGCTCCACTAGATACTTTAGAAATCTGGCATTAATACCAAATCAAGCTTGCAGGTGCACGAGTGGCAAACACAATAGTGTGTACTCTATTTTGGCTATCATCAAACATTCAGTTAAATAAAACACAAACACACATGTTCAGTTTTTTTCAGTTCACAAAGCTCTCCCTTTGTCTCTATTCAGAGGCATTTCCAAATGAACACTCCAAAATGTTTTTGGTTTTTTTTTTTGAACCCCCACCCCCCCTTTGTCAACAGCGAGCTGCAGGAGAAAGTGTGACTGAACTGCACAATTATCATTACCCTCTGTGGGTGAAACAACAGCTTTCATGTGTGCCTCTTTGTGCGCTTTTTGCAGTCCCACCATAAAACTGATTGCACCACAGGCCCGTCATACTGTGCTATTCTGTAATCTGCTCAAACCTGAAATAGAAAAACACAACGGTGGAAATGGTTGATAGTCACACAAGACGTAGAGGGGACGACTAGAGGTGATGTTTCCCCGCTGTCACAAAGACAAACCCCCTACAACACTGGCCTCGGTTGTCTCAGTGTAAAGCTTTTCTTTAATGAGAATGAAAATGCTGCCCTGAAAACTGCAACAGATTAAAAGCAAGGTTGTAAATAACTGACATAAAAGAGAGAGGGAAAGATAAAGCGCAGAGTAATTTTTTTTTTTTTTTTCTCTGTTACACCAGTTGCAAGTTGGTTCCCCCGTGCACTCTTCATCTTTCTCTGTCTGTCTTGGCTTCTTGTTTAATTAGCTGGAAAAGTCAACGTGAGGCGTGGAGCTCTTGAAATACAGCCCTGTTGCTTCTGTGAAAGGTGGTTTGTTTGAGTGATTTAATTTATACAGATAGTCAGAGCCACCAGTTCTCTGAAAATGTGACAGCCAGAGAAGTATGTCGTATAAGATAGTGAGCTCACTCAGTTTATACTGTCTATCCCTCCATGTTACTTGCCTGGTAGAACTCATATTTAGAGACTGTCCCCAAGTAAAAAAGAATGAGCCCATAGATCGTTTGAGCAGCAGGTTATTGTGGCCCATAGTTACATTTTGTTGCTAGGCGACATCAAGTGGCCGTAGTAATTATGACAGGAGCAAAGGGGAAAAGTGAGGTGATGTGGTGTAAAGAGAGCGTCGGAGTGGGTGGATAGATCAACAAATGGATCAACAAAACGCAGGAATATGACACAGGAGAGCAATGTTCAATTCCAATGTGAAACCAGAGTTTATATTTTTTCTGTTATCGATGACCAACTGACGTTTTATCATTGCAAACTTTTTTTAACCCAAATCATAACGTTTTCCTAAACGTAACCAAGTAGTTTTTGCGCCTAAACCTAACCAAGTCGTGAACGTTATTATAGTAACCATGATGACGAAAGCAGGTATGCCGTGTGTTTATCATTGTTACCATGACATCAAAGGTCATCTAATGTTGAGGAAGTAGTTATTTTAACCCAAATCACAATCTTTTCCTAAACTTAACCAAGCAATGACCGTTATTATAGTAACCATGGCGACAAAAGTCGGTACAGTGTGTTTATTGTTGCAACCATTACAACCAAGGTCTGCTATTTCAAGAGGCACTCCTATGGGTCCTGACAGATGGTTGAGAAAAATGACCTTTATGGCTGTTGAGGTTGTACAGTACAGATATACACTACTGCTGCACGTCCGACTCTTTTACACTTGTCTACACTTTTTCTTCTATTCGTGCTCTCCTAGTAACTATTGATGGTGATCAGTGAACAGTAAAGTAAGAACTCCATTGTACATTGCAACTGATTTTCAATACATATAAAGCTTTAAATCTAATGGTGTAAATTTTTACCATTAAATGTCTTTATCCTGGATCCCCTTGGAGTCTGTTCTATGCCGCTCTACAATAGTTTGTTGGACAAATTATTTCAGCTTGAGGGATAGTTACTTTATCTAAATTAATTACTGTTGTCGGCAGTTGAGGTTACAGTACAAATATGGTATCTGGTCGAGAGCAAGCAACAGATTTCTGTTTGTGTGAAGGAGGCAGCTTCCCACCGTTATCTGCCTGAGTGCTTCCCAAAATGTAATAAGTGTATGAGGAGTTGGGGTTGCTATCTGCCTCTCGCTTTGTGCTGGTTGTCGGGCTTTTCTCCATTGTAAAGCTTTCTTCTGACAGCTCAGCTCACTGGACCTTGACAGCATTTCATTAGACGGGAGGTCCTCAGGGTTCTCAAGGAGAAGAAGCCTTTCTTCTTCCACAGGCGCACTCACTGCTGTTACTGTGTTCTGTCCTGCATAAGACAGCTGCTAAAATGACTGTTAATGAGATAAAAAAAATATGGCCCGCTACTCTGTGCAGATGGACCTTGTGATCAGCAGTAAGTCAAGAATGTTAGAGTCGTTTTCTTGTTCTTTTTTTTTTTTTTTAGATTTCTTTGAAATGGCTGATGCCAGTGTATACGAGAAGTAAATTCATCTCTGTCATTGAAGACGTTTTTGACCTCTGTCTTTGTAAGGCTCTGACTTTTTTGCCACTTTGGATGTTTCTACTTTGCACTGGAATGTCTCAGATATATGAAGGACATACTGTATTGAGTGGATAAATGGTATTTCTATACATTGCTCAGTGCTAATTTTGAAAATGTCAGTTGTTTTTTCTCGGGTTGTGCGAAAGCACAAAAGTGTTTTCCTCAGTCCTCTGCTTGCTAAAAGCTTTGCACTTTATTCATTTCATTTTCTATGTTCTTCCAGAGAGAGCAATTACCGATAACAAAGGCGCTAATGAAAACCTATGGTGGAACTGCAGAACGGATCAAAAGGTCACTTCCGGGACACGGAAAAGTTTCAGAGCCCTGGCACAGACTTATTTGCTAGCCTAAATTAGCACAAAGCTTCTTTGACCTGCAAAAAAAACTATGTAAAAATGCGCAACTGATTGACAGGATAACGCAGAAAAGAAGACTGAAATGCTACATTCAATAGGTGAACGTGAGAAATGAATCGATTCTAATGCAGCAACTGCATAAAGGGGACGAGCAACCAAATGCTAATGGACAGACGGATTGTATATCTGTCGCAGACTTGTCTGACAAGCTCCTCTGGATGTTTCCTAACACCATTGGATTAGTTGTGGAGGCTCCCAAACCAGCTTCTTACTGGCACAGCACTGGCACTGGACCGAAATCATTAACTCCAGGCAGGACTCGGTCTGACTCAAATCCAGCAAGAAATCAAATAAGAGAACAGCAATGTTCTCTCCACCACCTGAACCCCTCACTTCAAAACAGGTGTGATCCACCGACTCTGAACAAAGTGTGTGATAATACTAGACGTTGAATCCAGGGGAAGGTAATCATACCACTAACATTAAGGCTAACCAAAACCCAAAAACCAGCCCTGAAATCACTGCTGGGCCGAGGGCCATAAGAAACATTTCTCTACACCTGATAAGCCAGACACTATTCTGATTGGGGACTCTATAACCAAGCATGTAACTATAGCTGACACATCTGTCAGGGAGATAACAGGGCTGTTGCCAGTTATCCTTTCTACACAAGTAATATGAGGATTATTATCCATACTGGTTCTTTTGACATTCTGTGAAGGAAAACTGGCTCAGATACCCTGAAAAAACTCGCTGCTGGAGAAACGGAGTGACTGCTAATCGCTAAATGTATTCGTCTCAGGCCCGTTTCCAAATATGGGGAAAGGAATCAAATCTTGCAGCAGACTCCTTGGCCTGAGTACATGGCTGACATTGGCATGCCTCACTCGTGGGATAAAGTTTATTGACGATTTCAATAACTTATGGAACTGTAAAGACTGCTTTAAACCTGATGGGGTTCATCCAAACATCACTGGATCCAGACTACTATGTGCCAAACCTACGTCATGCTCCCGGGATGCCATACGGAAACAAGAATGTATAGATAATGACAGCGCGCACAGGCAGACGGTATGTATCTCTCCACATCTGGTCCACATCACCCAAGGTGTTCAGAGGATGTCTCCATCCCAATTAGGATCCCAACGATCCCTCGACAACCAAGGAGTTAGTTAAAGCTGCCAGCTTGATAGATTATTCAACAGTAATAACCACAGACGTCATCAGTCAGGTGTCTACCAAAGATGTTACAGACGCCATGCTGCTTCCTTAAATGTACAGGTGATCTTAAACAGACAGTGGAATGGTTAAACACGATGAAGAGGATGAACAAAGTGTACTCAAACCGCACAGCTACTTTATCTAATCCGACTCCAGCTGTGCACCAGCTGCAGACTGTGTCAGACAATGTTTTAAGTACACTTAACTGACTTTACTAACGGAAACTTGATTAAATAAAAACAATCGATAAGTGCTGAATACCTGGATAACTCTGAACTTCCCCAGCATGTAACAGATTCAACTTATAACAAAGGACAAGTTTTAGGCCTAATTATTTCCCTAGGTCTGCACATTTCTGAGGCTGTGGTGACTGACACTATATCAACAAAAACAATATTCAGCCAGGCTTTCACACCCACACCAGCTGTGCCTTCAGATTCTGTCAATGATCCCCGTAAAATGTTTCAGTTCTGAAGTTGTGAATGTTTTTGATGCCATTGCCCCCATGAAGATCAAAGTTTTCTCTGGTAAGAAAAAAAAAAAAACACCATGGAGGAATGCCACACTGGTAAAAGCTCAAAAAAGGAGAGTGCAGACAGGCAGAAGGCAGGTGGTGAAAAACCAAGCTCCAGGGTTTATTATGAAAAAGAGACTTTGCATTGCTATAATTGGAAATAAAAAAGGGGAAGATAGTCATTTTTCTTGGATAATAATAATAAAAATAACAATAATGCCTGCACCTTATTCGCTGTTGTTGACTGTTGTAAACTGACAAACCTGTCAGCATCAATCCTCATGCCTTTATTTTCAGTGGGTTAGACTATTGTAATTCTATCTTCACATCAAAATCAACCACACAGTTGCAGCTCATCCATTATGCTGCTGCCAAAGTCCTCACATTAGAAAGTGAAGCACATCACACTAGTCCCTAAATCACTGCACTGGCATCCTGTGTGCCAAAGGATAGATTTAAAAATGCTATTACATCTCTATAAAATGCTAAATGAGCTCGCCTTTTAGCGTACAAGGTTTACTTGTATGTTATGAAGCATCCAGACGCCTCTGGTCAGCTAGTAGAAGTAGACTTAATGTTCCCAGGATCACAACCAAGCAATATGAAGTTTCCATGCTCCCCACCTGTGGAACAAGTCCACTGATTAGCTGAGGTCTGCCAAATGTGTTAGCTCATTTACAATAAATCAGGGCTCAAAACATTATTGTTTGCTACGGCTTTCCAATAAATTATATTTGTAGCTTCTTTTTCATTTTTATTTGCTTGCTTTTGCCTTTGTTTCTGTTTTATTGTCTTTTAAATGCAATTTTAATGTCTTTTAATGTCTTATTTTTAATATATTTCTATGCCTCTGTGAAGCACTTCAAATTGCCTGGTGTGAGAATGGTCTTATATAAATAAACGTGCCTTGCTTTTCTTTGTTCAACATGGCCAACGGTTTGTCCAGGCCCACCTCTAATATACTATTAAATATGCTGTAGCATCCATTGTTCAAGCAAGTAAATGTACAAAAGGTGCATGCATTTTAAGCACCTTGACCCTGTGATGGCACTGGGCTGCAGGAACAAAAAGTGATGCACTTAAAAATATCCATATTAATGAGATGAGGTGGAAAGTGAAGTGAAAGGTGACACATGAGGGCACATTATCACTGGGGTGCCAAAAGCATACAAGACCACTTTAAGTTTAACACAAAATGTAAATCTAAATATCATAACAGGGTTTGAAATAACATTTTTGAGAGGCTCTTTAAAATGAAGCAGAGTTGCTATCATGCTGACTCTATGGCACAGGGGCAAATGACAGTGGCTAGCGATGCTTTTGCCAGCACAGTGGAGGGAGACAAGTGGCATTGTCTCACCCTCTGAGCAATCACAGCATCTCCCCACTGAGATTACTGACTCATTTTGTCAGATGATGTTTGAGGTTTGGCTTGTGAAATGGACTGAAGGTCTGTAAACCAGAGCATTAAAAAAAAAAGTACTGATGATTTTCTAAAGCTAATATTCCCATTCATTAGTCACTGGGGAATGAGTTAAGCATGACTGGTTAATGTAATTAAATTACACAAACAAGGTGTTTTGCTTTGCATACAAACTAGTTATATTTATATGAGTATAATTGCTTGGTTAGGGTATGTAATAATTGGCAATCCATTATAGGGTCTTAATATAAAATGGAAAAACTGAGAATTGTAACAGTTGCTTTGCCTGAAGTTGAGAGGAGGATAGATAGTGAGTGAGTTAATGGAAATGGCTACTGGGGAAATGACTTTTAACTGGTGTGGACAAAGTGCTGCACTCAGCAGAAATGTTATACCTCTTCAGACATTTATAATGCTGATCAGGTCTTTCCCAGACCTCACTATTGACTGTTGTACAGATTTTATGCAAAATGACAAAAACCATCTTATAATGACATTGACAACAGGGACCATTTTGATGACAGAGTCTTAATCTCAGGGTTGAAAAAAAGGTATTGTTCAGTGTAACTTCTGAGGAAGGACTTGAGTGAATGACTTCACATTTTAGCCATATCTCAGAAGTTGGAGATTCATTAAAATGAAAAGTGCAGTGATTTTACACTTCTAGATTAGACTAGATCTAATGAAACACAAAATCCAATTATCTTAATCTGTTCAAACAAACCAATCATCCACAATGATTTCTTCATCAACACCACTAAATGAAAACCTAGAGAAAGCAAAAAACCTACTTCTTGCTAAGTAATACATCTACATATATATGTAAAACCGGTGTAAAAGCTCAGTGTCGCAGGTAATCAGCGAGCTCATGTGATTGGCAATCACTGCAATGTTGCAGCCAATCAACTCAAAGTCATAGGCAATGATTCAAAGCAGGATTTGTAATCAGTTGGTCAGCGAAGCCAAACAAACAAAGCAAAAAGGGTCACAGTAGGTTAATGGTCATAACAACTAGGCAGAAAACAGGTAACTGTCAGGCTGGGTATTATGTGTATTTTTGTATTGATGTATTTTTGTGCATTTAGTATATCTGGATATTTTGTACATTCATGGTTTCACTGTTTTGCCAGGTTGTCAAAGACAAATTTCCATTTTATGAAAATCTAATGGACAATATATCTTATCTTATCTATCTTGGTCACTATCGCATTTAAATTGGTTCATAGAGAAATCAAGTCATGCTGATGGAATCGCTTTGATTTGTGAATTTGTACATAACAATAACTATTCATTGAATGAAATGACGTACAATCCTGAGGACAAAATGCCAAGGGGAGTAAACTGTCCAGTATACAAACAACAAAAAAGAAGCTCAGACAAGCGGCCAGGAATGGTGTTGGGCTTTGAAGCAATGTTGGTGTTGTGGCTGCACTGGATATTAATCATTATCTGAGAAGCATTTTTCCTATACACCAATCACTGGAAAAGGAACTGGCTATAAAACAATGAATATATTTTTTCTGAGCGCACAAACCGCTCAAAGTGACTCTGCATTCATCCTTATCGGAATTTGATTCGGTCTAATAACATTTGGAAAGACTAGAGGAGCCTCATGATTAAATAATTTTATCCAATTAATGTGTACGGGCGGTCAATAGGAAGTCACCCGGCTTGGCCAGTGGAAGTCTCAGACATATATGCTCCTAACCTGCTTGGCTGAAGGACTCTAGTGTGCTTGCTTTATGGGCCTAAAATGCAGAAATGTGAGGAGGACCATTCATAGGCATTAAATGGACTTTGTCTGGTGTTAGGATACATTAAGGCGGAGAGCACAATGGAAACTCTGGTTGCAAAGTGACGGAAAGTAACTGGTATATATACTGGTATATGCTCAGGAGCTAAATAGGGGATTGGAAACAGGTGTGGGAGTCAGGTGACAGCTGAAGGTGGGAAACACTGAGGACGACTGCAGGGCAGGGAGGGGCTGGCAAGCTCTGAAATGACAGAATGAATTAGTAGCTGGCAAACTGACGACAAAAAAGGTATTAATAACCGGTTTTTGTCACGAGAGTAAACATTTCCAGCCAAACAAAGCATCGAAGTGGACACTGAATTGTTGATATAGACACCCAAATGAATACAGACCCCGACATGAAGGCTGTCAGCGGGCAGTGGAAGCGCCTAAAGTAGAGCATCTGTTTTGTTACGAGAAATTATCAACCTGTGATCATTTTTTCTCCCCTAGAGAGGAATATGCATACAGAGAAGGTTCAAAGAGTTTATACAAGATTTCATCATCTGTGCTGATGACAAGGGATTGATGACAATTTGACCTACTTACCCTTAGTCCTGGCGTAGAGGGTTATTTGAAAACTGGCACTATTGTAACTGTGCCTTAAAGGAGCTATTTGTAAGTTTTGCTATTGCTACATAATCAACGTTTAGCAGCTGTCTCCAGCAGTGGAAAGCTACCTCTTGTTTTACCTCTATGTCCATCACTTCTTTTCTTCCGCTAAAATTAGCATGCTAAGTGGCTAGTCCCAGCCTGGCTGGACTGTCTCATCCCTTTCCGATACTGAGTCACTGTAGTGTCCAGCCCAGAATTTTAGAGGACGCTTTTTAACCACTTGTCTTATAGCACCAACAATGGCTAAAGCTCTTGGTGAGACTGGTCAGACTGGTAATCCCAGAGCTGTTAATGCTGGTTAGCTGGTTACTTAAAATAGCTCATTTTAAGTAACCAGAAAAAAAGCCAATTTAGTTATTAGGAAACATAGTACAAGAAACAAAAAAAACCCCAAAAAACCCATAAAATCCAGTAAATAAGCTTTAATTCCAACTATACAAATATTTCCAGTTGTTTGAGGGCCGTACTGCTCCAAACACGTACTTCAGAGGCTGCAAGTAAACGAGGCAACAGGGGCTGAAGCCTGCCAAGAGCACTGCTGGAGTCACAGCTGTTCAAATGGGAAAGAGTGGGAGACAGTGTAGACACTTATTATGATTCTGGGACACTCACTCTGATTACACATTGGTGGCCCCCTAATTGTCATCCTCAACAAAGATGAAGTAGTTGCCTGCCGCACCAAACATAATAAAAGAGTTGAGTTGGCTAAAACGGGCACAACAGCTGAGATTAGTAACAAACTCCGGGGTGGGAAATTGTTTTTCGTGCATCAGTGTGTGTAAGGGGCGTGGGTATGTCTCGTAGTTTTCTGACAAGTTAAGTTTTTGTTTCCATGAGTTGGATACCAGAAGGGCAGTTTGACCAAGATGAGCTTTTGATTGATCAGGTCACTTTAGCCTGGAGGGTTCTGCTGCGTCCACAGCGGGCCTGCAGGCATCTTTATCACTTTCCCTTAAACCCAGGAATCACTCTGCAGTGATGAATGAGGAAGAGGCAGGGGGCTATACAGGAACAGGGGTGACAAAGCCCTGTGTCACAGCAGCACACAGCTGGACAGAGGCAGAGGAATGGGAGTCAGTTGGGCAGGCCTAGAGGGAGGAGGGATTTTATAAATGGCTCCTGCTTTGGGCCAAATACTCAATTAGCTGATCTGACAAAGTGCTCCGTCTCCCCTCTGCCTTTGTTTTTTCTGGCTTGGTACAATGTTTGTCCTCATCTTACAGGTGGAGGAGAAGGAGAAGGAGAAGAAGAAGGAGAAGGAGAAGGGACCGCTGGCATGATCACAGCTCAAGGTCAAAGAGGTTGTTTTCAAGCTCATTCTATATCATCAATTAATTATAATGGAGATGAGACTTCATTGAGAGGAATTCAGTCTTTTACAACCCAGGCGTTATTATCAGAGTTTCAGCTATGATGATATTTTTGTCACCAACTTAATTACTGGAATATGGGCCTGCAGGGAGTTCTGCTTGTAAAATAGTCCACTATTTGAAATTAATCCCTAAAGTAAAATTCAATTTTTTATATCTTGGGTGATGGCCAAAGCTATTTCCACAATTTTGGGCATCATCTGAGTGCCTGAGTGCACAGGGCGCTGCAACATCAGCTACAATATCGATTAGACAATTTTTACACAAGTTCTGTAGGATTAAGCCTCATATGTGAAAAGAAAACAATTGAAATATTACCATTGAAGTGTACCTCGACTTACTCTACTTACTGCAGTTTGGTGTGAATGCAGTTTTGGAAGGGAGATAATGAGATTTTCGTTGTGCGTGAATCTTAGTTTTTGATGCAAACTGGAATAAACTGAACTTGTTTTGATGTCATGATCATTCCTGGCTGTGATTTGTGAAACTGTCTCTACCTGTAACCCCAGGATGATCCCGACTACAAGATTACGATCCAGGATGCATTAAAACTCATCAAACTTGTGTCAAAGCTGAGTCCTTCTGACCCGTTACCTCAGCTATTAAGCAGGCAAGTAAAAGTTAATTACATCTGACACAAATGATGAGTCATGATGAGTCATGATCAATAAAAAAAACAATTTTACCTTAATTTTTTTACCTCATAGCCCAGCAGTTAAGCTTGTAAGTAAAATGTTATTACAGCTGATAGAAATAATGATCAAATTAGTATAATAAGACATGGGTAGTTCAAATGTTCATACTGGAGGTATCTGCAGAAAACAGTTACTGTCAATGCATTAAAGAAAATGAAAGATAAAAGCTCTGTTGAAGAACAGGATTGACGCTGGACTGAAAAGCTGATCAGGCCAAAAAGTAACAAGACAATGCAGCACCAGAATGTCAAAAATATGCTTGAGGTGATTTAGAAAAGGTTTCTCTGTTGCATAGTTTGACCACCAGAGAGCTTTGAGAAGTTTATTTTTGCATTTGTAATATGCTCTCTCTCTCTCTCTCTCTCTCTCTCTCTCTCTCTCTCTCTCTCTCTCTACTCTATTAGACACACAAATCCAGTATTGGTTGGGTTATACACTAACATAAAATTGTCATATAGTAAGCCAAAACACTAATCTTTCCCTAACTATATTCAAATGATTTAGTCACATAAACATGTAGGACACAAAAAACAATTTATACTGAAACATCCACACAGGGTCTCATCCGCATGATTTCTCTAGGCAGCCATTTTGTTTCCCCACCAGAACACAAATTAGTAGTATATGAATGTATTTTGTTGGAGATTGCTGTTTTACAAGCAGGATGCATATTTACCGCTCACTGAGGTCCGAGGAGACCTGTAGTTGTTTCAGTGTTTGTCATTATCACGCTCCTAACGGTGTGTGTGCATATATATATGATGTGAGGGGACTGTGGAGGGGAGGGATGGGGGCTGGGGGGGCCTTCATTAGACGCCCTCTATCGTCCTGCTGTTCCATTTGCAAAGTGTGATCAGTAATTATCCTCTCTCATTACTGCGACCTAGAGAGCCGAGCCTGAGGAGCTCACTGGGACCCTTCAGATAACACAGTGACACGGGGAGCTGTGGAGAACACCAATACTTAACTACTAACTACACAACACATAACAGCCCTTATCTGGAGGTTCCAGCCAGCTGACAGAGGCTCACTAAAAACATATTGAGGAGTGCTCCCTCCATAGCATGTGGCCCTGTAGAAATAAGCTCAGATATAAAGGCACATACGCACACACACACACACACACACACACGTTCCACAAACACAACACAACAAATAGTTTAATTATATGTGAGTATTTTGCACAGGGAGAACCTGCTCTCACAACTATGAGTAGTTACCACTGAGGATATAGAGGTCGCGTCCTCAATATTTTGTAGTATTTGAAGTCTTCTTTGTGCAAGACCAACTTTTTACCAGCTTTTCATGCAATTCACACATACGCAGGGGAGCAGGGTTATGACCGTTATCAACAGGGTTGAAGAACAGAAACCTTTTTATTTTGAGTACAGTGTTTCTGGGCTTCTGCACACAAGCTGTGGTGTCTGGTAACAGGTTAAACAACAACAAAAAATGCATTACAAAATTTGCTAAATTTGCTAATGCCCTGATGCAGGAGAAGTTTAATATACAGATGTGATGACTACCAGCTGGTTGCTGAAACAGGTCACCATAGAGAGAACAGTGCTTAGACAGAGAAAATGATTCTGAGCCCATGAAAAACGACAGGAAATGGAATGGCGAGAATATGAAAAAAAAAAAAAGATGAAATTCTTTCCAATTTGGACCCAAATCATCCAGTCTATCTTTCCCTTGCAGGAAAAGAGGTTATTCTAACAGTAGTACTCTGTGAAATGTGTTCATGTTTTCTTATTACACTCTTTACTTTTATACACTGTGAAATACAATTTTCATTTTTTCTTTTTCTGACTGTGATTACAGCTCACTTTTTTTTATGTATCACTAAGTCCTAACAGTTGTTTCATTCCATGAACTATCACTACTATTTTATCCATTCATTGTATTGATATGTTATTTATTTCAAGATGTTTGTATACAGATTGGCTGAAGAATTGAAGAAAGAAACAACATAAAAGCTGTGTCGAAATTCAGGGGCCGCATTCTTTGGAGGAGGCGGTCGTCAAAGGCATGGCTTTGCTTGGTCCCTGTGTCACCACTGTTTACGGCCATATTGTTTTCATTACTTCCGTGCTATGAATCTTGGGATAGGTTGGACCATGAAGGCTCCACCCATTGATTGCCCAGGAAGGAGCATTGCTGAGACGCAAATCGGTCTTTAAATGCAGCCTGAAGGACGTGGCACCTAAATTTTTATACAATCACGTTTCCACTTGGGTTTTAAACTATGACTTCCGACATACAGAGAGAGCAGCTTAAATAATGGCAACTATAACTACATACTGCAGCACATTTTTCTTTTTATTCTGGACCGGAGCCATGACACCAAACTGTTACTATATCTTTTTAGACTCAATAAGTTGATTGGAGTTAATTGGAAATAAAAAATAAGCCCACTGTTGCCTTTATTAGGCAAAGTCTTCCCCCCACTGTCAGATGGACCTAATCAGGCATACATTTTTTTCTTTAGGCCTTTTTTTGTACATATTTCTACAGCTTCCGGCTAACCAGCTAGCCCCAGCCTATCTTGTCACTTTCCAATAGCAGGTCACTGTCGCCTCCAATCTGCCCTGAAAATGTACTGTATAACCTCTCTGTTTATAAAGACAACTATAGCCGAAGCTCTTGTCAAAGGACAATCACCACCACCCTCTCCCAGCAAGAAATCACGTTAAAAACCAGAGAAAACCTACAAATAGTCTCTTTAAACTGTCACTGTATTTTTTTTTTGACTCAATGAGATGATAACTCGAATTAAAAAATAAGCCCACTGTTGCTTTTATTAGACAAAATCTTCCCCACACTGTCAGATGGACCTCATCAGGCATTAATTTATTTTCTTCAGGGCCTTTTTTTTCATACATATCTCTACAGCTTCCTCTTCTATTTTAGCTGTGTGATTATATTATATATTTTACCTAAAAACACCCAATTATCCCAGTGGAGTCACTTATTTCATATCATGTTAAGTGCTCCACTCACAGCTCTGATGATCCTGCTTGTAATATAATAAAGAACTCCCTCTTTAAATGAATCTGCTCATAGCTGGATTGGAAAACCCAGGGTTTACCATTAACCAGTGATATTATTTCTCCAGGATCACCAATGTTAGGCTCAGTAGATCCAGGTAGCCCATAGAAGGCCAGTTGTTGTACTTGCTCGGAACAGGCTTTGATGGTCACAGCATACTGTATGATTCAAATCATTTGTTATGCTAAAAAACATTCAGTAATTTATTTCCGGTTCCCCCTTCCATGTGACATTAAATCATCTGTCTTTGCTTTGGCACAATTTTAAATCAACACATCATGTCAGTAAAGCTTTATTAGAACTGATTCAAGTTGAAAGAGAGAAAGAGAGAGAGAGAGAAAGAGAGAGAGAGAGCTAGTTAGTCACCATGGGGGTGGTGCAATAGTAGGCGTTGTGTTGTAGCCAGTAGTTAAACTCTTTGGTACAGGAAGCCCTTTGGCAGCCTCGACAGGGTTTACAGCTGAAATCTCTGCAAAATGTTTGCTTCTGTTTTGGATCTACACCATCACCATTATTTAGCAAGTGCGCTTGCCAACACTAACTGCCTAATTAAGCATTCAGCGGTGCTCTCACTCTGACTTTGAGGTCATTTTCACTCTGGCTTACAATACAATGATTTAATTTTGCAGATAGTACATCACTGGCTCATTGTTATGGATAGCAGCTCTTGGAAACTTTTAGTGAGGCTTCCTTTAATCACAGAAATTAAACAATCCACATTATCTAGACTATGCTTTTATCTAAATCTAATAGACGTGACCATATTAGACCTTTTGTTAAACCATTTTATGAGACCATCTTTTACACAGTACACGGGTAGCAAGTAAATTTTAGAACTGATGTCAAGATTCTACTGATCACCTACAGAGCTTGTTTTCAACTATCCCTTTGCTGTGTCTCTGGTCTTTTTATTCCCTAAATCACAGCTGGGAATCTTTGGGCATGGGCTGTTAGTCTTCCCAGAGTCCAGGCTGAAAACAAGGGTAATTGGACCTTCTCAGTATGGGCACCAGTAAAACAAGCTTCCTGAGATCAGGCGAGCTCCTTGTTTGGTTTAAACTGTGAAAGAAACATTTATCAGTTTTTCTGTAGATTGTGAACTGAATTTGTCAGTATTGTCTTTGTTCTATTAATGTTATTTTGTCATTTAACACATTGTAAAAATACTATTACTAATAATAACAATAATATTAAAGTGAGAATGGGGAATATTGATTTTTATTTTCATGAGGAATTCTATATGTTTCTGATGCAGTTACTAGTTAGTATGCAGTCCGCTGTCTGGTGTTTGGATTAAAAAGGTTGCAAAGATAAAGTTGAACATCTACAACCATCCCAACAGTGTCCTGTTCTTCTCACTGAGAGGGTTGCAATGAGGTGACCAGAGTGTATTTTCCCTTCTCATCTATGATAGTGTGGATAGTGTTGTAGGTCAAGTATAAAAATGTGATACTTTTAAAAGGTTTGTGAACATTACTTAGAATCTATCTGAAAGAGAGTAGAATAGCCCATAACAATTTGCTATATTGGATGGATTGCCATGAAATTTGGTACAGATAATAACGTCACCCAGAGTATGAATCCTTCAGAATAACTTCACTGATAGTTTGCCTTTTCCTTTAGTGCCACAAGCATGTCAAAATATTCACTTGTTACATGACAATATCTGATGGATTGGCACACAATTTTTGTACAAACCAATTTTTTATCAAATCTGAAGTTGGGTCTGGAGCACACCCTGGACAGGTCACCAGTCTATCACAGAGCATTTCGTTAAAGAAAGACATTTTATCAACCTTAGAAAATCCATATAAACCTTAATGCTAGGAAGACATTGCCTGTATGGCGTGTGCGTGTCTGCTGCGTCGCTGCTATTTCCAGCTCTATCTTTCTACATAGAGCCTTGAATAATAGCCATTAGCAGGCTACTCAAATGTTGGATTTCTTGTTATTATGATTTCTGATTTATTTTTGACAGAAAATGTCAGTACAATGCCACTGTCTCCACATGCAGCTGCTAAAATGGTTAAAAAATGTAACATTCATATTTTTTCGTGTCTGTGTCATATCCAGATTCAGCCTACACATTGAATAAAAAATGTGGCTCTGTGATTAGGAATACAATCTGGACATCACTGCACCAGTTTATATTCTCCAGTTGACAGAATTATTTATTTATGCCATTTCTTCCAGTATGAGTCCTGTGGACTCAGCTCTTCTTGTCTCTTCTCCTAGGCTCACCTGTTTAAGCCCATAGCATCTACACCTGGAGAGATGCGAAGCACCTGATGGATTTTCATTGTTCCTTTGACAGGCACAAGTGGGGCTGCTTCAATCACTTCCTGCGCCTTCTTCTCAATGTCTTACAAAGAAAAATCCACTGAACTGCACAAGTTCTTCAACCGTTGGAACATTGCATCTCCTCTTACAATGGCTGATGTCTTTGAAGCCTTTGTTGAATGGCTGTTTCTAGAGGAGGGAAGAGTTGGCCCTTTCATTTGAATTGCATAGCTGGGCCATCATTATAGACATGAAAGTGATTGATCATAGGGTGTCTTTTCTTTATCATGTCTGAGGTCAGGTCCAGATACCCACGGGATCATGTCATCTCGATGGTGACTACTCCCAGTATGAATGGTCGATTGCTTATGTGCAGTGATTGAACGTCTTGAGCATTGTTCCAGGAGTGATTCTCAGTGAAATTCAAAGGCAACAAACATTTGTTGTTTCTCAAGTTTTCTCTCAGCTGTCCGTAGGCCTCATACTGTCACCGGATATTAAAGACATGTTGCCAAAATCTGAACAGCTTGTCATGGTATTGTCTTCCAAAGCCCACTGAGTAAGGGGCTATCTTTGTATTTGCAGGAAGTCTCAGCATTGCATGTGTTGAGTAGACACAGTCTTTACACTTGGCATATGCACTGAGCTTTGATTTGGGATTGCACAAAGTTGCATCGACCATTTCCATAAAGTTTTCTGTTGCTAAAAGCCCTCAGCTCTACAGGGTATTAACCGTGAACTGGTAAGTTCTCTTAATTTTTACACTGACAGTTTTTTGCAATCAGCCTCTGTGTGCACCGCATCCCCAAATGGCCTTTATATATGCAGAAAAGAAAGAATAAGAGGCCTGATTTTCATATTCTGACAGGAATCTCCAGAACAGATTCTGGACTGTGACGGTTAGCAAACGTTTCTTTATTTTTCCTTTTTTTTCCTTCTTCTGTGTGACAGTTTGTTTTTGTCCTGTTGTCATCGGCTCACATAATTTCTTGGAAAAGAAGAGGAAGAAAGCCTTTAGGCTACTGTCTCTTTCTGCTCATACTCAGAAGGTAATCTGTTGCTATGCTTTCTTTGAAAAGTGATAAGCTCACCATTAGCTCTCTGACCTTGCTTCTTTGAAAAACCAAGAGTTTCCTGTGCAACCTTCTTATATTTATTCATAATCTTTGATTACTGATTCCTGCACTAACATTTCTTTGCCCTAATGGATTAATTAATCAAGTGATGCAAAAGCAATGCTTTCACTTCAGTGTGTGGTGATGTGTTTTTTTTTTTTTCTTGCCAACCATTGGTACCTTCTTATACTCTTCTGTCCTTTTTCCCCCTATATACCAAGGTCCATAGTTGTTTAGGCCATGTGACATTTTGTTTGCAATTAAACTAAAAGAGTTTCATTGATTGCTGTGAACTTGTAAAAGATAAATCCTATTCAATTTGCTTTAATTTAATCATTACAATAACAATATATCAATATAGGATTGTCACTGCAGTGTTATTGGCATACTGTAACATTGTGTGTTGAAAGCGGCGTTTATAGTTACTGTAGAAATTATTACCTTGAAAATGATAATCTTTACAAAAGGTTTAACCATTATAATAACAATATGTCAATATTTATTTTAGCATTCAACCATAAACCAACATTCAACCTTCTGATTCCTACCTTGAAGGCCATGGCTGTGGGGCATTTACTGGCTGTGGCAGACTGTCTGGACTCAGACAAGGAAAGGTCATTGACTGAAAGTTTGTCCTGGCTCTGGCATTTGCCCTCCACTGTCTCTGTGCACACTTTTCTCTCTCACTGAGGTCTGACACTTAGTTTTTTCTTCAT
This sequence comes from Seriola lalandi dorsalis, assembly GCF_002814215.2. Lineage (NCBI taxonomy): Eukaryota > Metazoa > Chordata > Actinopteri > Carangiformes > Carangidae > Seriola > Seriola lalandi. The sequence goes on along the minus strand of NW_019524890.1, from coordinate 632,513 downwards.
CCCTCTCTGTCCTTCCTGCTCTTTGTTCTTTTTTTTCCTTCTCTTTATTGAGGTAATGCTGCCTCCTTTCAGGTCAGCATCTGGTCGTGCCCTGTAGCGCCGCTGTTTTTCTGCAACAGACAATGTCGCCATTTGCTGACAAATACATGCATGCTGTTTTAGCATCTCTTATTGATCTGGCCCACTGACATCCGTCCATCCACCCTGTAACCATGCAAATCATAACAGGGATTACAGTAACAGGAGGGTCTTTTTTATCCTAACGTTCGCAATTACCAAAATGAAGAACACGCTAAGACAAGATTGAATAATTTTATTGCATTTATCAACCATATCATCAAAGTTACAAAAAATAAATCAGTAAAATCAAATGTATTGTATAGGGGGAGTGACAGTCATTTCAGGGGCATGAAGTAATTTTGATATTTTAAGCATTAAAAAGGCATTGATCATGAAAAAAAGACATTTGATGGGAAATATTATGAATAATAACACTACAGGTTTTTGCTACATTTTTCTTATTTGTATTTGTAACTGGAGTTAAACAGACATCATTGGGGACATGACAGTTTTGCTTATTTACAGTAAAATCAAATTAATTATTGTACATTTAATTCACCTGGAGGTCAGATCACTGCATTCTACAGTAGAGGGGGGTTCACATCCCCTCACATCCAAGTCCTCTGCAGTTGGAAAGCTCATGTGTGCAACCACAGGCTCCAGCTTGGTAAACTATGTGAATCGTCTGTGACACTCAACACTAATACTCTAAATTTGTTCAGTGTAGCAGGCAGTGCTTCTGTTTACATGGGATTTTCCCTGACTCTGCAATTCAGATGCCAAATTCTTGAAATGCTGCAGGTCATTGTGCTCAAGCTGAGAAGACGGCAATCTTGGTTTTTGTTTGAAACTCTTGACCACACTGATTAGGGGAGAAAGCCAAATCCAAAAGGATCATCCGGCTGCTTACACTACGCGCCTCTTGTAGCTTGGAGTTCATCTTTGAAATCTCTTAATCTTTTCAGAAATTTCCCTTTTCTCAGCCACCTACGCATCGCAGGGGAATAGTAGCTCAGCGTGGGCATCTTCACCCTCCTCCAGCTGAGATGTCCATGACTCGACCCGTATTAAGCCTTTTACCATAGAACACCTGCAAATGTGGTTCCCGAGAAATTCCCTGTCTTGGTTGTAGAGCACGACAATGCAGATGTACGGCCAGCCATTAAGCACCATCCATCGTGTTAGAGACAAGCTTAAATGTCGGCAAATTTGACTCCCTGATGTAGTCTTTGAAATGCCATGGGGATGAAAATGCATAGCTGTGATGTGTCAATAACATCTGTTGATTCATTGAACTGAAGGGAAAAAGGAGACACACTTATCAACATGTCTTTCAAGCCGTGCCCTCACATTATCAGCCATCGTTTTCAGAACAGCTTGTGACTGCGTTCTTTGATAACTCGATGTCTCAGATGGCAGCTATTATTTCTTCCTGGTTTTGAAATCATTAGAAAGCGAGTCTTCTGCTCCCGGGAAAGTCTCTCTCACAAGTTCCCTATCCTCAAATGGCTTTTTGTGCTTGGCAAGTATATGGCTCACCTTGAAAGAAGCAATGGTAGCTGCCTTTGACTTTGTTAATGCCCTTGTAAAGACTGCTTGTTGCTCAGCCAGTTGTGATTTAAGTTCCTTAACATGTTTTTCCTTAGATCATTTCGGGGTGTTATAATTTTTTGTGTATTGTGTATTATGTTCTGAAAAAAGAAGTTATTTCACAGTCACACATTCACAGTTAAAGTTCTGTCAGTTACTGCTCTGTTCTGCATTCATTCTGAACAGGTGATTTGGCTTCTTTCTCCAGTCACATTGCAAGAGCTTACATATCACTGTATGTGCACCCCGAGGGTAAAGTGAATTTACACCTAATAGACACTGTATGTGGCCATGAGGGCCACTGGAAGGTGCTAAAACACCTCAGGAGTGGCGCCATCAATTTAAATTCACCAAGGCCTAACTGCAATAACAACTCGTGAAACTCGGATTATAATAATCATTATTCAATAGTTCTGTCAGTGATCGACGTGCCATGTTGTAGACATATCGACATATCGTTCATGGTCGACCTTTGGGGCACCACTGCTGTGGAAATTTGCAAGAGCAGATCCAATATCACCAAAGCCATAGAATTGTATTAAACAACTTAAAGGTCCCATATTGTATAAAGTGAGATTTCCATGTCTTTTTTTTTTTTTTTTAATTATAAAGCAGGTTTGGTCCTACATTAATACTGTGAAAGTATCAAAGCGCTCAGTCCACAGAGAAATGCAAATAGAAATGCCTGTATTCAGAAACTGAGCCTTAAAACGAGCCATCAGGACATCTGTAACTTTGTGATGTCACAACAAAGCAGTCACCACTCTCAGTCATGCCCCAAGTCCAACCCACCTGAGCCCACCATCCAACCTTGCAGGATTTGGTTTCTCTGAGTGTTTACCTGAAATCTGCTTTATTTTTATTTGATCCTTCAGAAAATAGTCAGCCAATCAGAAGAGAGGCTTTGAACCTTTGATTGACTGATTGATCTGTTGTTGCTTGAGCTCCAGAGAGCAGCCTGAGGGAGAAGATATAAAACTATAATGAGATGGTTTTAGGCTCTTAAAACCACAAATATATCTTTCTGTAACAAGGTGTGGTAGGACCCAATTGCAACACAACCAAACAGGTGAATAGTTGGTAATTACTTTTATTAATTAACCAGCAGAGATATTGCACACAGGTGGGTATAGAGGAAGGGGTCTGGGCTGGAGATGCCGTGTTGCGGAGTCAGTGAGTGGACCAGGTTGGGGAGGTTCACACAAACAGGCTGGAGACGTAGTCGAGGGTGCAGGAGGATCGGAACCAGGTGTGCAGTCAGCGGGGCAGACGAACCAGGAAGGAGCAGGCAGGAGGGTAATCGGAGTCAGGCGAAGGATCGGGAAACCAGCAGGGAAGCACTCATGTTGCGACGTCGGAGCCGGAGAACGCCAAACAGCCACAGGGACAGGCAGACGGGGACCAGGGATGCATGTATACTGGCCTGATTGGAGATAGAGTGCAGCTGGGGGCAACAGGTGAGGGCAGTGAGGCTGATTAGGAGGTGTGGCAGAGTGGAGAGTGACACAGAGGCATAGCAGGCTGTGACATCTTCCTATGTATATCAACACTTTAAATGAAACACCGGAAAAGTGTAAAATACGGGACCTTTAATAAAACATCAGACATCACACTGAATCATTGGACCATAAAAAACAAATATAGTTTAAAAAATCATGTCATTGTATTTATAGAAGCATCTTGTTGAGTGTACGAGGTTCTTTGGAGAACAAGTTGGTCAAAGCAGCAGGATAAAGTAAAACTGCTGAGCTGTAAAGAATTCTCGACACGTGAGCCAATCATCTGCTAAATAATCATATGTTGTAGGCACGGTGCATTCGACTGACATTTTTAAATGTCACAGATGAAAAACAACAACAGCAACAATTATAATGAGACTGAGAATGCGACCCTTCGAGCAGGAGCGAAGGGAGTCATGTCAGAAATACTAAATGCAGGTAAACTGAGTGTTATCAAGCTTGTTTTTGTCTTTTTAAAGATATTTTAAGTAAATGAATCTAAAATAAGAGGCAGTCTAAAAAGAACTGAAGAACCGGAATAAAAACAAAAATATATGAATAGTTGCACTAACCTTTAAATAAATTACACAAGCAGTGGGCTCCTAAAGGTGTTATGTTTGTTTTCTCTGCTTTTATATGCGAGGTGTGTTGCCCTTACGGTGGCTGTTGTACTTGTACACAGAGGTCAGCAGGGTGCTATAAATATTTCTATTATCATAACCTCCCATAACAATGCTGCGCTGAGAGCCATTCTCCATGATGAAGGGCCTCTGCAGAAGACGTGGCTCTGTTTCACGTTTGGTCACACTGCGGGCCTGAATTTTAATCACACTCTCTTTCCAAGCCATTAAAACTAGAAAGTGACGTTTATTAGACAGCAGAGGAAAATAAACAAGCCCTAATTGGCTCGCACCGAGAGCGCTCCACTCTCCCCTTGGCCCTTTGTCGGAGAATAAACCTGCCAAGGAGTGAGGTACAAATCTCAAGAGCAGACTGACCTTTGGCGACTCACCGCTTCCTTTAAGTGGGCCTGCAATGCCAATAACAGCTGCGAGGAGTTCAGAGCCACGCTTTTATTTGCAAATACGCAGACAATATTGACACCGAAAGATCCGTGACAGTTGGCTATGTTATGTAACAAATGAAAATGAGATGGCGCACCTTAACAGCTTCCTTTAATTGCCTAACTGACCTTGCAACCCGTAGCCTTGCGAATTCATCAAAATAAGATTTCTAACACTGTAATTTCTTCAGGAACCTTGAAAGCGAAGCTGTGTAAAACATAATTTACTGATAGAAAGCCCTCTTAAGAATCCAATTTAACGACCCTCTGTTCCTGAGTGTGTTACAATCATCTTCACAGTTGTCTTTCATCCTTCTTTTTCACACTATTAAACACCCACCTTTAAAAAAAAAAAGGAAAGAAAATGCCTATGGAGGATATGGCACATAGCATGCCTACAGGGAACAATGCTTTGCTAACAGGTATTGAAGCATTAGTGCAATGTTTGCAAACAGCCAACCACAACTGACAATAAAGTGTGACACAAAGATTACACTAGAATAAAGTGCTACTATCACACAAGGAACCAGCTCTTACCTGTTCGCAGCTCAGATGGTTGTAACGCGACTGTTTGGTTATTATCTCCTCAGCATTTTCTCCAGGGGATTAACATGTCATTCATATGAAAATACAGGATTTTAAGAGAAAACAAGACGGCAGTCTCTTGGGACGCAGGCTTAAGGTGTGTTTTTTTTTTTTTTTTTCCACAAGGGGCTATGTTTGGTTTCAGGAGTGTGGGAGAACACAATAAAGTCATTGTGTGCATAAATAACACATACTGCAGCATATCATCAACATCCATAAATAGCTATAGTATAACAGCGGTTCCCAACCTTTTCCAGCTAATGACCCTCTTGAAAATCAAAAACGTTGATGTGCTCCACATCCGCCCCGTAACAATACAGAGGTCAAATAATTTGTTTTCAGAGGACTCCTATTTCAATGGTAACAATCAAACATTCAGGATTGAACTGAAAGCATGGGAAACATAAGAGATCACTTGTTGATTCACCATCTGTCTCTTGACTCACTTTCCTTTGAATTCTTCCTGTTGCTAACCAGCTATCCATTTTGATACTGCAGTTTTAGCCATGGGTGTGATCTTTTAGTGCGCGATCAGACTGAGATAGTAAATAGGTATGTGGTGTTTGGAGGCAAAATGGTCCAGCTGGTGACAACATAAACGTTCAATAAGCGGCTTCTCACCGTCGTAGGGCTTAATATGATGAATAAAAAATGTTTTTCTACATTTGTAATGTTTTTAAAGATCATTTGTTTTAAAACATTTTACAATATTATTAACATGTTTATCTTTTATAATTGCATATTTTTCCTAAAATTATACTGTTTTGCACTTGCATTTGTCAGCCCACTTGCAATACCTTTGTGTCCCACCAGTGGGCCCCGGCCCACAGGTTGGGACTGTAGGTAACTACTAAAAAAAGAAGTCTTTATAAGTGAAGCAGCCAGAGAAACAAAACAAAACAATGTGTTGTGAGCTGGGTGATGTTGAACTGTTGGATGTGATGGAGGATGGACAGCACATTGCATAAAGCTCCTGAGGCTGTTAAAGGTTAAAGTGAGAGAACTTTCCTAGAAACTAGTATAGTTGCCATGCCAAAATTTGACAGTGAAATTCTACAGTCAAAAATCAAATAGAATAAAATACAAATATAAAAAAAATAAACCATTAAAAATAAATAAAATATGAACTTAATAGAAAATAAAATGTTAAATTATTTCAATAGATAATAATTTGTCCAGCCTCTCAGTAAACTGGTAGGCCATGATGATGTTTATATGGCAACAGAACATTAATTTTGCATTATGATCAACTTTTTTTATTTATTCATTTGAATTTGTTTCAGTCACACATTTAAACTCCAAGTTTGTTCAGATTAAGGCGTTATAATTCTTCAGTCAAACAATTTCTAACCAAATTTCATCAAACAAGAAAACTGGTGTGTGTGTGTGTGTGTGTGTGTGTGTGTAAGTAAAAAAAAAAAAAACAGCTCACAAAGCTTAACATTGCTCTGAGGGGACCCCGAAAAAAGCTTACATGAGATATTATGAACTCACTTAATTTGGACATGTGGATTATCACAGCAGGAGAGTAAGAGGGACACTGATTAGTAAGATTCGACTAAGTACTGTAACTGATATCATTAAACTGTAAAAGTTTAGGTGGGAGGGGGCACTTACTGCTCCCTCCAACCCCTGCTTTTTCATACTGTACTTGCAAATTTGTCAATAAGAAGTTTTTCAATCTGTTTTGATGTCCAGATGGTCTCGATAGTGTTGGTCATAATGTAATGACGCTGTGAGTGATGATTATCTAATGTGAACCTTATCTCTGTTGGTTTCCTGCACTTCCTCTGCCTTCTACTGCTCATACAGTAAACCGCCTCTATAACAATACATCATGACAATAGGCAGTCCAGCAGCTGTAGCTTTAAAGAATAGCACCACCATGTCCTTATATCCTCTCCCCACACTTGAAACTAGACATGATGCATAGAGTGGATTGCCACAGTTGACATAAAATTCAGTATATCAAATAAGCTCAGTGCGGTGGCCCAGCAGCATGTCTCCAGGTAACAGTACTTCAAACGGGTAGAGATGTATCTTACTGATCCTGTAAGGCATGAACAGAGATGAAAGAAAATGATTCCTGTTCAGGTAAGTAAGTAAATGTATCATAACTGCCAAAGAGTCCCGTGAGAATAAAGGGAGGTATCACTCCTCCCTCCTGGAGGACCTTCACAGGCTTTGTTAGCATACTGCATTTTTTCTTCATCTCTTTTTTTTTTTTACATTTCTGTTTTTTTTTTTTTTTTCTGTAGTCCAATAGAGCTGCGATGACATGTTGATAAAATGTATATTCGGCTTTACCAGCTTTGAATTTGACATCAATGTAGTATTAAATATATTCAGACAAATTCTTTGGCTGTCTGAAGCATGCAAAGGCCTGTCATCAGATATGTGCTCACAGTATGGTGATGCAGTCCAGACATAAGATAATCTAAAAGCTCAAAGGCTCAAACTGGATTCAGGATGACACATCTTCTGGTGTTAAGACCGGTCAAATCTGGGCTTGTTAATGATTATTTTAGTGTAAAGACACTTTTTTCAGTCTCCTACTTACTGACAAAGCTCATGATGCAAGATTTAAAAAAAAAAAGAAATTGAAAATATGTGACCAATCCGTGACATCCAGTGAAATCCAACACTAGATATTTAGTGTTTCGAGCACGTAGAAGATGCTTATAATTTAATCGTGTTCCAAGTGAGAGAGAGGGTTATTGATTATTGGACAGATTTAAGCCTATACACTTCAACTGTGCATTAGCTGATGCAACATGGAGTATTGAATATAGAAAGACTCACGATTTTCTCTTTTTACTATTTACATGAAAGCAAACAGTGACATTTGCAGAGATGCTATAGCTAATTCCGGTTTAAAACGATAATTCATACTCTAAGGAACTGTACGCTATGCCTTAATCAAATAGAGCTGTTGACTGTAGTGGAAGTATACTGCTTGTGTGTAATGTACAATGTGTGTATTTCTAATCTTGAACTGCACCATCGCCCCTTTGTATGTATGAATGTATATGTATATACATTGTCTGTATATATATGGTATAAGAATGTGTCAAAACCTGACAAGCAAGCTTGATTCGGCTTGAAGCTTTCCCCAATTAATTTAAGCTTCCCAGTCCCCACAATGCACCGTGCCAAAACCTAACATTATAGAGATCCAGATGACTCACTGGGGTAATGAGATTAAACTATGCTACATTTATTTATATATATAGATACAGTATATAGCTGAAGAGCATAGCTAAAGAAATGTAGCATAGGGACGAGGAGATCATGGGGAAAACATGCTGGAGGTGGGAAATTTTACATCCCTAATGGGGAGGCAGCTTGCTTAATGACAATGCTGACATGCAAGGGGAGTCTCGTTACCCACCATAACAAATCAGTATAACAATATGATAATGAAGACTCCCCATTTTTCTCAATTTACTTTCTGCATGGAAGCAAACAGTGACATTTGCAGAAATTATATCCAATTCTGCTTTAAACACAATAAATTATTTTCTAAGGAATTGTATGGTCTGCCTTAATCAAAAAGAGCTGTTGACTTTACTGCTTTTGAGACTGGCAATCCATCGTAATGCAGTAATGTGTGTGTATATGTGTATCTTAAATTCTGAGCTGCACCATTGATTTATCTCTCTAATAATTGCTACCGATAACAACAGCATGTTATAGTTTCTTGGGTTGAAGCATAGTAGCCTAGAGACATATTCCTATACATGCTTTCCCAATTAGTTTCATCTCCGCAATCCAGCAGTGCCAAAGCATAACACCTACTTTTGTGTTTTCATCATTACAGGGAATCATATGGCTCGCTGGGGTAATGAGATTAAATTATGCTATATATAAACTCCACATGTGGGAGGAGATCATGGGGAAGACATGCTGGAGGTGGGAAATTTCACAGCCATAATGGGGAGGCAGTTTACTTAATGACAATTACCCACCAGGACATGATAATAACAATAATGAAATAATAATAATAATAATAATGATGATGAGAATAACAATAATAATAATAGTGATGAAACCATTGTCACCTATGCTTTGTTTTCGAATGGATGCTCATAATGACATCTGACCTCTTGTTTCTTGCTTTGTGCGGACACAAATGACCGAAGGGGACCACTGTGGATACATTTTTCTTGTTTCTTTTTTTAGCACAGCAGCAGCAACAGCAGCAGGAAAACAGACTCAGTGCCGAGAAACGCAGATGAACTGTGGAGTTAAGACAATTCCCCACATCCAGTGACAGAGAGGAGTGGTTCACTTAACCTTAGGCATTGTGCCGCCGCCCTCCTGGCTTTGAGAATCTCATCTGCCGAGAGTTCAGCTCCAACGGTTGCATGAATGCTCGGTGTAATTAATAACATTATGTTCTGTAATTACCTTCTATGTGTCCCCCGTGGCCCAAGGGAACAGAGCTGCAGCTAATGGGAGTAATACTTCAGGTTTACAGAGCAGCCACAGTGACCAAGAGTCGAAGACTGACCCAATTATGTTACTACTTTGAGAGGAAAGAACTTCACCCAGAAACTGCAGCACACCAAGATCCTATTGGTTATGTATTTTTCAAAAAAAAAAAAAAGCCCAGATAGATAGAAAACAGGTGTGTAACCAAGCGTGCGTATTTCTATACTGTGCGAGACTGGTAATTAAAATTTACTACCGTTGCTCTCACACGCACATAAAGTTCCTCTGGAGGAAGATGCTTAACCCATCAGTTCCTCTCCCAACCACATTTGTCTACCCACTCCATCTTAATAAAGGGACACAGATAGCCATGGGAGTTTCCCTTCCCCGAGCCTCATCATTAGTGTACTAGTTCAGCCAAGCAGCCCAATGTGGAGACCAAAGCAGCATCACCTACACATTTAAATTGAGCCGTTCATATTGTCTTGAAAAGCTACTCACGAGTAATAAAATAGAGCATTGGCATTTTTATGGTTATTAAAAGAGTGATGCACAATGATAATGTGCTTGTGTGTGGAAAATATATAAAGGTCCTGCAAGAATGAGCAGATTTCCAGTTTCCCTTTTCAGCCCCGCTCACTTTTCTCCCCCCCAAGACCCAGTGAATGTGAACCAAGTGAACCTTATGATTCCTTTATGTTAAATATTTCTAATCAGCTCTAATCACAGTCTCTGAGATTGTAACCGGTTTCAAAAGGTCAAATTAATCAATTTTTCCTATGTTACATTAATGAGGCATTTGAACTTTTCTTAGAACAATTGCATAATGAGGGGAATTTTTTTCAAATTATTTTCCTTTGGCAAAGAGAAGGAGCATTATAGAACTTAAGAGGAGTGAAACAACTTGCTCTCTACCCAGCTGAAGATAACCATTGACCAGAGTTGTATTATGGATGTCACATACAATTAACCCTAAGAAAAGTGCTTGGCTATTGGGATTTTTTTCTCAGATTAAGAGAAAGCTGAGGTAGGCTCCAGCAGGGATACAATGAGGGCAAAGGTGGCCTGCCTTTGTTCGAAATTTAATGTATTTAAACTCTCTGGTTGATATCTTATCTCCAAAGGGGCTTTTTTTTTGTTTCATTTGGGAGGACAAAGTACCAAACATCAACGTCTATGCTTACAATTTGTGAGTGCCGCACAGGGTATACAGAACACGGACTTAAGTTAGAGAAATGGCCTTCCAACAGGATATTGAGAAGCATTCAGTCAGCATGTCAAATCATTGGACTCAGCCTTGTCCTACAAAGATATGCTGTATAAATAGTGTTAGCAGATCCGTTCATTAGTGTGCTTACGTTCCATTTGATTTACTGCTAATGTTGTTGCAGAGGAAGCCACAGATCTGTATGACATTGCCAGGGAAGATAATGATAAAACCTCACTCCATCTTTCCATGTTTGGTTGCGATGTTAACATGCAACAGGAATGGAGGAGCCGCGGACCACCTGGGGTGGAACGAGTTAGATGAAAATTGATGACGCCCCTGAACCATAAAGCTACTCAAAGGAAACTGAATGGATCCTTGTGAGCGTGCACAACGAGTGCGATATCAAGGGCTTTTTTTAATGCTTTCATGTGCTCAGCCTCTTTGTTTCTGTACACTACCCTTGGTTGCAGGTTTGTGTTTATATGAGGACCATAACTGAGGTGATCACCCTCAACAAACAGCCCTGAATGAATAAAAAGCCTGGACAAGCTCATTAAAAGGTCAGTTTTTGCATGTCCCATCTAACCTTGGCCATACCGGATCCAATTTAGCATTGGTTATAGATATCATGTAATTAATTTACTTTAGTAAGTGTACGATGGTTTAAGGTCAGTATTGCTGCATTTATCCTTCAGGAATGCCCAGTCCACATATGTTTATTTCTTCCTGATATATGTGAACAAATCCGTAAATTAAAAAAAAGAACTTTTTACTTTTCCAATGTGGATTTGTGAGATTTTTTTGCTATTTATCCCAAATTAAGATGAATCATCTTCTAACAAAAAAAAAAAATTCTCTAAAAAGGGGCTATTTGTAAGTTTTCTCTGCCACTGAATGTGGTTTCTTGCCTGGAGTGGGTGATGGTCAATGTAGCTTGACCAGAGCTTCCACCATTGTTGTGTTGATAAGACAAGAGGTTATAATGAGCACCACTTCATCTTCAGGGCAGATTGCTGTCAAATTAATAAAGTCAACACAAAAGATATGCAAGTTGGTGTTTGCTCTACTTTTGTAACAGTGAGTTTTGTTATGATGCACTTTATACAAATTACTTTTCTGGGGTGAAGGGGTTCAGCAGCAGTTTTTTAGGGGGATGTTTGTGAGATACTTTGTCATGATAGTCAGGAGATGGTGTAGACCTTTGAGGTCAACATAATAATATGGAATCATTCTCTGGGGACGATAGGTATCCATGTCAAATTTATCATCAATTGACAACTGACCGACCACTCTCAAAATGCTTACTCCCGGCTGGTGAAGAATAAATAACCTGAAATACATCACATCAGACTGTACACCATACACCAGGTCTGATGCAACGCTCCCTTCATTCCTTAATACCCATAATCACTTGACAAGCATTCATACAGAAGTCACATCCAGATGCCAAAAGAATAATAAGCACATTTATACTAATTTTGGCTACAACTGCAGGGACCATCACCATCACCATCACCAGCCATCAAGTATACAGGTAGCAGGGTAAGGTAACAGATGTTTCAGCGATTTCTGACACTGAGCAACCTCCTCCACACCCACTCAGCACAAAACACAACTCCTGCCACCTACACTGCTCTTGCCGTGTTTGAACACTACCCAGCAAACACACAAACCTTTTCACTGAGCTCACACGGTAGTTTTTATGCATATCTGGTGTGTGTGTGTGTGTGTGTGTGTGTGTGTGTGTGTGTGTGTGTGTGTGTCGACACCAGTACTGAGCACTGAGAGGCAGAGAGTGACAACAACATCACTGGCGCACAGGGAGACACATACATGCACTGTATTATCTATTTCAAGTATATATTCAAGTAGATATAACAGAGAGGGGACTTGTGAAATGAAGAACAACCTTGATTTCAGGCAGCTGGTACACAGGTGCAACCATTTTGCATCATCAGACTGGGGGGAGGGACTGCTTGGCAGCGGCCAGCATCACACAGTGAGGTTATTTTGCCTTGGAAATGAATCAAATCTGTAGTGCTCAGATTGTTATCTTAAATTCGGGGCATGTTCATAGGACAAAACGCTGAGCCTTAGGGTTCCATCTGCACCTGGTATCTATCCAGATTGTTTCCTGATCAAAATGAAATTGAAACACAAATTGTGTCACATACAAATTGTATGTAAATTTGTTTGAGATTACAAATTTGAAATACCATCTCAAGTTTAAGAACAAGAAAAAAGCGAAAAAAGCGAAAATAATCTGGCATTAAGGAAATCATTTTGGTTGAATACAATGCATTTTCTGTGTTTTATGAATTAAAGGTCCCATATTGTACAAAGTGCAATTCCCATGTCTTTTTTCATTATAAAGCAGGTCTAGGTTCTATATTAATACGGTGAAAGTATCAAAGCGCTCAGTCCAGACAAATGCACACAACCTGTATTCAGAAACCAAGCCTTAAAAACGAGCTGTCTGGACTTCTATAACATTGTGATGTCACAACAAAGCAGTCACTGCTTTCAGCCATGCCCAAAGCCCTGCCCACCTGCACCCACCAAACAGCCTTGCAGATTTGGTTTCTCTGAGTGTTGATCCCTATTTGTTTTCTCCACAGTAATCTACAATAAGGATTGTGTTGTATCCAGTTAAGTTTCAAGAAGAACATACAGGAGAGAAAGGCAAAATCTCTTACCATGCAACTAATGATGGTGCCTGAAACAGACACACAGTCAAACCAAAAAATCAATGAGCCATTCAACCATTCACTCAACAAAGTGACAAATAACAGAAGTATCCGACTTTGAGCAGGTAATAATTTAGTATGAAGAATCAATCTTTTGGGCTCATGGTATTTGATGGTACTTGTACTGTAACACTGCCGCTTAGATTTGATGGCTAACCTTTAGCGGATGGGCCTGTGTATATTCTCATTTGTCCAGTTCATAGTATCCTAAAGGAGTTTTTTAAAAACATTCAGATGCGTACACGAACTGATGAAGCCTCTTGGATGAGAGGTGAAACGTCTTCCCAGACAAATAACCTAGTCCAGTTGTTTTCGATTTAAAAAACTCCTTTAGGACTTTAGCGGATGGTAAAAAACCAGCTGGTGTGGTGACCACATCTCAGAAACCAACTGTAGTGTCTTTGTCAAAACAGTAAAAGCAGCGTGTCAGTGCATAGCTCATCCTGACCTCTGGCTTTGTCTGTGCAGAAAGTAAAGACAAAAAAAAAAAAAATGCCTGATCATATCTTCTCTAACTGTTTTGTTTAAGCTGTACACGCTATTATTAATCTTTATGAGAATGGCCTCAGTGAGGAGTCGCACTATATATGGACTGTCCTTGAAAAGTTTTCTGTCCAAGTTTCTTGTTATCAAAGTTTGACAGAGAGATAAAAATTATTTTGCCACCTCTGCTCAGAGTCGTCCCTTCCCCGAGTTGCCCTTGTATTTTCTGGCTCTAACACTGGCTGACTGATAAATGACCACAGAGGAGCCATCAGACCTGGAAGATACAGGCTGCGCTGAGTTGCTGGGTGAACTTTAATTGCAGTGCTTGGGACATTAAGGAGAAAGCAGCCTCACAGCTTCTCTGATCCTCTTGGTAATGGCTCCCTTTCAACACAACACAAAGATGGATCTGTATACATTACCCAGCAGAAATGCATTGTCAAAGCATACAGTGTAATACTGCATTTGCCAATTCACTGATCCTGGTTTTGAAAAGTTCAAGGAGGAAAGGATGAGAGAGAGAAAAACATGGTGTTGGCATTATCAAGTAAGCACCACTATCACAACTCGGAAGACTGAACTGGAAACTCTGTGATCCTCAACCATTTTTCTCTTTGCTGCCAGCATCTTTTGTAAAGGCTGTGGCTGTGATCTTGTGCTTTTACCAAGACACAGTTTTTCATGACCTTGTTCCTCTTCTCCGATAATATCCCCTACAGCATCTTACTAATTGCCCCTTTTGGCGTTCACTCCCCTGAGTGCTAGAGTGCAAAATGTAAGTCTTAAGTTATTAGCATTAACTGAAATTACCTTCACATTTAGGGATTTGAAATCTTTAGTTGTGCTCAAGGTAACTTTCCATGAAACCGTGCAGATACAATTACGGCAACCCATCAAGAACTTTTGGATGTTTGGAAACAGACAGTACAGACAGAGAGAACCAATATCACAAACATGGGCAAGATTAAAATAGATGCTTATTAATTCCAAAAGTTCAACAGTTTATCGCACAAGATGAAAGTTCTTACTAAATTTTACTGTGTCTGTGTCTTTTCATGTCCCTAAGGCAGTATCATGACCAAACACCCGCAGCCTTAAGAAAGAGAGAAAAAAAAAAAGAAAAAGCCGCAAAAATGAGAGAGGGTCTGCAACTTCAAAAGGGACGAGGGATTTGTGTCAAGGATTCAAATCAAAAACGACGTTATCCTTGCTCCAGGCACATATCTGTGAACTTTCTTATCAGGAAATGAGCCCACAGCTCGGGAAAACAGGCTGGTAGAGGATCCGAACAGCCAATAAGTGAAATTCAATGAAAGTCACCCACAGAAGAGTTAAAAAAATACAAAATTGATAAACTGCATCAACAATTTATTGTCTTAATGTCTTCTTTTTATTTTCTATTGCTTTATTATCATGTTTCCCAATAAATAAATATAAATTCAAGGATTAATTTGCATTGGAAAATCTGATCAAATAATGAGTCCAGCATGTGGTCTTTATACTGATAGTTGTTAAGTGTGTTTTTTTGTCATTAGACTAAAAAGATTAAAATAAAAAAAATCAAATACTTAGTGGAATGAAGTCATGAATAATAATGGCAGAAGTTCAGCCAGTTTAAAGTAATCTGTTTTTTTTTTTTTCCTGTCCTCCAAGCCTGTCGCTTGTTGCCCTGTGGGCACAACCTCCAACATCAAGAGACTATGCTTATTGACTGTGACATGAATAACACATTGCAATCACAGTAGATGCCCCCATGATTTTATATAACTTCTAAATAAAGCTATCTCCCTGTTTTTACATTGAAGTAACATTTTCACCTGCCTGAAGTTTAATTACACAGCTGTCAATAAAGTTCCTCAACTCAGAGCCGCTGGAGCCAATTTGGCTAAAGGCTGCAGCCCAAATGCTCAATACCAAGTTCAAAACGTAAGAATGGAGGGAAATAAAAAAACATAAAAAGAACTTTATACTTTACATAGTTTGTTTCTGCTTTCCTTTTCCTTTTTTTTTTTGTTTTTCTTTTCCACACATTTCAATTGTAGATCTTGCCTCTTTAAATGTTCAAATTTTAGCATTAAGCTTTTCCTTTTTTCAACATTTAATATGGTCTGAGTAGTATATACAATATAATGCCAGCTTATTGATCATTTTCTCTTATAATTCTATTTCACCTTTTCATTTTTAATTCTGGGTAATAAAAACAACTAGCCTATCTACCTAGTCATGTTCTCAGCTCACTTTCTAGCTACTACTAGCTTTGTTGCTGGCTAGCTCACTGGCTAAGTTGTTTTTTATGGACAAACATTTACCTTTGGAAAAAGTTCCAGTTTTAGCCTTGACCTTGGAAATGACACCTCTTTAATCTACATCTGTCAGCTACTGAGACTAGCATGTGGCCTGTGTTGCCCTGTGTATTTCTGTCTTGTCAGGGAAACATCACTATAGGTGTGTCTGTGCACTGGAGTGCAGAGATTGAAAGGAAACATGACAACAGTGTTACACATGGTTGTAGTTTGTTAGATTAGTGTAGAAGGAAATCATTTACTCATATTTACCCACACGTTCATAAAAGAACGGCTTGACCGAGGCTTTCGGCTACTCACCACCAGCCTCGTAGGAGGACGTCGCATGCGTGTTACCAAGTCCGATCCTGTGATTGCGGATGAGTCAGACATGTTCCCATGGAGACCAGCAAACTCACAAGGGACAAACAGGGAGCACCTCACATTATGTCCCACTTTTTGCCACGCTGTGTTCGATTCTATAGGCCTGGATTTTAACGTATTCTCTTCAATTTAAGTAAACTTCCACGCTGAGGTTAGTTGGGACTATAATTGAAGGCTGAGCTGTGTGACAGAACTGTGAGCCACTTGACAGGAACACTTACTGCCTGGACAGTGTCACTGACAAGTACACCTACACTTTCTGTGAGGGACCCATTAATCCCAGCAGTCAATGGCAATTCTTTGCCACATAGGAAGGTGAAGACTTGTGTGACTGTCTTCATGGACTTGTTAAAGCTGTCATGCATGACTCTCACCGTACCGCATGTCTCATTACTGGTGTTGAAATCCAGTCCCGCAGAAGATGCTCTTGGCCCAGAGGTGAGGGCGCTGATGGAAAAACAAAGCGCCTTGCCCTGCTGACACCAGACAAACTGACATCAGATGGAGCCTCGTGTTCTGCCTCGGGGGCCTGCTGGGCTGAACAGCTGTCAGTCGAGCCGAGGACAGAGCGGGGGAAGCCCCAGGTTTACAAACAAAGATGTGGACAAACAAGCAATCAGAGCTGCGCTGCTCTCGCTTGCTTTTTAACTAAACTTAGATGAGGAAACTTTAATCGAAACATCTGTCATATTTACATTAACACAA
Source organism: Seriola lalandi dorsalis (assembly GCF_002814215.2). Classification (NCBI taxonomy): domain Eukaryota; kingdom Metazoa; phylum Chordata; class Actinopteri; order Carangiformes; family Carangidae; genus Seriola; species Seriola lalandi. The sequence goes on along the minus strand of NW_019524890.1, from coordinate 615,468 downwards.
TATTTGTTTCGTGATACGCACACAAGCTTGGGGATGCATTTGTGACTTGTTATTTACTGCAAACATGATAGCTAGAAATTATATTTACAACTATGCCATACAGATAAATATATACAAATATAGGCTGTCTAGAGATGGGAAGCACAATTTCAGCGAGTTGTAGTTGGTATTCAGTTTGCATCCTCTGTTAGTCCACCAATAAACAGCCCGTGTTACAGATGACGATGCCCTTCTGTTGGGACAAGTGGCTGTGAGAGGGTCATTTGGGAGCTGGTAAAGAAACTATGATGAACAGGAAGGCCTATAAATTGACTTGTAATAGCTATTCATACAATCAAGACAAGTCCATAAATTTCTTTTGGGAATGTAATGCATTCAGAACATTTAATATTTTTCTTCCACCCCACCCACTCCCTATCTGGCCCTCTCTTTTCATATCTCTTCTATTGGTTTGAGTTTAGCAATTTCAGAGATATGGAGAGGATGAAATATAGGATTTGGTTTTTCTGCCCTCTCTCTCTCTCTCTCTCTCTCTCTCTCTCTCTCTCTCTCTCTCTCTCTCTCTCTCTCTCTCTCTCTCTCTCTGGGAGCAGCTACGCCGGGCTCTGGGTACATTTCTAAATCTTTATGACACCAACATTAGATTAAGTCTTGAGTTTTTTTTTCCCCCCTCTGAACATAATAAACATGACAAATCTAATTTCTTTAACTCAACTGCGTATGCATGCCTATATAGCTTCGACCATGCTAATTACTCACTAGACTAAATCTAACACGGCACAGCTGTTTCCCAGACAGAGCATTTGTGCTTGCCTCCAGCAGTGCAGCAGGATGCGGGTTGAAACACACATTTTCTATACTTACGAGTTGGCGTTTTTCTATTAGTTGTCCTACAAGGCCTACATTTAAAAGTAGGCCATTTCTCAAAGCCTTTTAAAATTATTCATAAGAATGTTTTTTTTTTTTTTTTGATTTGCTGCCCATTATGTTACGGAAGGATGATGTTAATGTCACGCTATCACACTTTAGCATTTAAAATAAAAATTAATTCTTTGAACTAACAAGCAATGCTGTCACAACCACAATGAATGAACACTGTGACAAACTGACAAATGGAGAAATTAAAAAATACTGTTTAGAATCCGTGAACAATGTTTTTGCCAGAAATTGATTTAGCTGCTTGACCTGTTGCACTGCTGTTAACTACAATGGATGTGAATAACAATAAGGTTACATGCAGTCAGCTAGCTTTCTTGTTGCTGTTTGGAGGAGTAAGCAGAGAGGGAGAGAAGCCACAACCAGAGCTTATAAATGATAACTGCATTTACTGAGGACAGTCAGTCTGTTGTATTACAACACAATGTGTGTATGAACAAGTTAACATTGCCTTTTTACCCATTAAGACCTAAGGCGTCGTTCTAAAAAACATTCTAAAACCTAAGCATTGCTTGAAAACAACCTCCTAAAACCTGAAGGTTTTCCGACATTGACTTGACGTTCACCAAAGCCTTTATTACTCAGCCTCTGAAGCAGACAGAAACATGAAATAAAAACCATTTGAGAGCTTAAACCATTGATATTTATTGTACATCATTGTCTCTGCCTTTTGAAACTGGAAATGGCTGGAAAAACAAGTACATTGGTTAACATTTTCAGTTTCTATCTGCTTTAAGAGGCTGAGAAATAAAAGGTTTTAGTGACAGCGTTGCATCAGGTGAATCTTTACCTCTAGCTAGCGGTGGTACTGGCTAGCTGATCCTCCTCCGCCTCTTCCTCCTCTGACATGTCTCACCCTGAGCCTTGGCCAGCTGGTTAGCAGCTTAGCAGGTTGAAATCATGTGTCATTATTCCTGTTGTTTTCATCCAGGTAACTGCTGTAATCTGGTCCCTTTCACTCCCCTTGCTCAGGTTGTTAACCATTGTCTGAACCGGGACTTTAAAAACTGAAAGTGAAACGGGCAAAACAATTGGATTTTGCCTTCCTAACCCTTTCATCAGTCACATCTTAAAAAACAAAATCATATACTACGCGTGTACATTGATCTCATCTGGTCTTAAAGGGTTAAAGTAACCTTGTGATTGACCAGAACAGTACCTGTAACCATGGAAATTATGAATTTAGGTGTGAGAATTAACACTGGTCCCCGCGGCCTATTAGTTCAAGACACATTCTGTGAAATTTGCAACACTCCCTGCTTGATTCCACCTCCGTCCACCTCTCTGTGTTTCTCAGCTGTGTGTACTTTCAGTTACCAGCTGGGGGCAAAATGACCACAGACGATTTTAAATAGGCAGCTGAGCCTCCAGCATGTTAGAGACACACATAGAAGAAACAGCTTCCATGTTGTGTGCTTCTGTGTCATGTTCTGCCATGGCAGACACTTTTTGTTTGTTTTATTTTGGACTTTTTGCACTACCTGTTTTATTTGTATTGGTTTCCTTGTGTGTCTGTGTGTTGCTTCTTGTCATGGTCCTCTTTCTGTGTGGTGATTGTCTGCCCCGCCCTAATGTGTTTCACCTGTGTTCAATCACCCTTGCCTCCCTTTTCTATATAGTCCTTGTGCTCCCCTTTGTCTGTGTTGGTTCGTCTGTTGTCTACACGTTTTGTTCATGTCTGTTCCTGTCACGTTCACGTTTTGTTTAATAAAACTGTCTGAACCGTTCTCCCAAGAGTTGGCTGCATTTGGGTCCTACTTACCGCAAACCCGTGACAAAAAATAACAACAAACAAAAAGTGTCTGCCATGGCAGAACATGACACTTCTGTATGTAGTCTATTTCCAATGTGAAACATGTTATGTGGGACAGAGGGTACAAAACGCATTTACAGCTTTTGAGCGTTCACATCTTCAGGCAGCTCAAGGTACGATAGTGTGATTGCAGCGGTGCTGGTCATGTGAGGGGTTTAAAATAAACTGCAAATGTTAGGGATCCATGTTTGCTTGCTTTTTTTTTGTTGACACTTCATATCTAGGATATATAAAAAAAAAAGTGACCTTGACTTGATGTTTATGTGAATGGTGCTGACACCACCGCAGCCTTTACCTTCAACCGTTCTCCAAAAAGAAGAGGAAAAACAAAATCTCTACATCCAGATAATGGACTGTCTATTGAAAAGAAACTGACCAGTGTGTTTTTTTTTTTTTTTTCTGTGCACCAGAGTGCACACAGGAGACAGAACGAGAGAAAAACTGCTTTGGCTTTGATTTCCCCTTTGAAATGTTCTGCTATGTTGAATGTCAGCCTGCCTTTGATTGATTATGTTGCCTTTTACCCGACTGTCCCAGTGCCCCATCACTACCCCGAGGAGGGCAGGCATGGAAATACAACAAGCTAGGTGGTCTGTGACATCTAGGGATTGTCGCTGGCTGTTTTTGTGCCCTGTTGTTTCTGTCCTCATCACTGTACGCCACTCTTAGCGTAATGAAGGTTTTGCATCAGCTCCTTTCCCTCCTCCCTGCCTGCCTCCCCTGCAGACAGACACGTTCATACAAGGCCTCCCTGCCGAGATCAGACACGCAGAACGTCGTGTGGAGTAACCCTCTCAAGACCTCCATCCCAACACCCTTGAGAACGCGCCGAGGGTTTCTCTGAACTTTCCCACAGGGCACCAACACTATGTGATCTCTGATGAGTCAGTCCTTGTCTGCTTACCTCTCGACTCTCTACCGGGTTGCCCTAATAGCTGCTCAGCAGGGAGCTTGTGTTTTACCATTTCTATTCAAGGGGAGTTACAAATTTGCTCAAGGTTATTTAGTGAAACCCAAGGGTATTTTTACAACCACCACCACCACCACCACCACATCTGTTTGCCACTTTCAAGGTCAGTAAACAGCACACACATAATATTTAATTACATATATATGACAAATTGTTCATTTCAGTGCTGTACCATAGATAAAATCTATTGCCCCTATTGATTGTGCTGCAGCCCATGAATAATTCTACATGTTTGCCAGGAGTATTGTTGTTGGTTCAATAATTTACAGAGGATAACACTGAAAAAAGAAGATAATACACAATGGTGAGGTACACCATGGGTAGCTAATTATAGGCCTAAGGCAGACAGTTAAGGGTACTTACAGTCACAACAACACAGCGGAGCAAATCATTATGTGCTGACTGAACCAGTTCCCTTAGCTAAGGCAACAATTTGATTAGTAGCAGAAACACTGTAAATTCTTATTTTATCTTACCTTGCCTGTAGGTTTCCCTTAGGCTTATTATATTAGTGAATGATTTTTACATTAGTGAAAAATTAAGGAAGGTCTCAACAAATGTTGCGCCACATTAAAATGAATAAGCAGCAATTACATGTTGCATATTATTAAAGATAACAACCCATGAGCCAAAAAATCACATTCAAAATGTCACTTTATTGTAGTTACTGAATTAACATTCCACAAATGGTTCTATCCAATAAAAGTCCTCCTTCAAACAGAGGTACTGGTCTGACGGTATCGAGCAGAGAGAGGGTGCGAACCGGCAGCCGACCTGTTCTGAAGGACTCACCTGGCTCTAGAAAGCCGGTCACAGCAGAATTAAGTTTCTGAGTAGCTTGTAGTGTGTCTTGCTGCTTCCAACAAAAGTGTAGTGTTGCTGTAGCTGTAACTAGAGAACTACCAGTGGACAGTAGCTTGTAGCCTCACTAGCTATTGCTTAAATAGTATGCTTCTCCTGTATTGCCTGGAGGCAACGGTGGTTAATGGTGGGGTTTGTGCAACAGTAAGTCTCAAAGACAATCTAACAGGATCACAATGATATTAAAAAAATAGATTCAACTAGCTCAAGGGAATGTGGGTAGAAAGCAGAACTGATGGAGGAAATTGGACCGGGAGGACGTAACAGAAAATTCACCAGGGCCATAGAGCAATAAAAAGACAAAATATGAGAGAAACTTTATTTAAGTTTTACCTTGCGCCGGTTTTTTCCCCCCATTTTGTTTGTATGTAGTGTTTTACTAATGAAAACATATTCCTGTCAATGCTTACATGGTTTTCCACAGACAATCTGTGGCAGAAAAACAACAACAACAAAAAAAACCCACATGACAATGCCGCATCAAAGCAGACTTCAAAGACAATGTGAACATGGACATGAACAATAAAGGTTTAGAAATATATATATTTCAGTTGTTTTATGAGGAAGGAAATGCATTCCAGGCATAACTGTGCTTGTTTACAGTAAAAGTCCACTGGGTATTTTTAAAATTTAAAAAGGTAAGCCTTCCAGGTGAAATTCCCATCAACAAAACTATATTTTGTCTGTATTTTAAAGCAGCATAACTCCAAATGCTTTAAATAGTTTGTTATAAGTCATGCCTTTTCTTTACCACCATTTCTTGTGAATAATTGAATCATTCCTCTATTGAAACTAATGGTCTTTTTATAATGCATGTATATTTATTCAATTATTAATCTTTTTATTGCCTAAGGCGGCTGGCTGTGTGGGTCCTGGAGGGATGCTTCCCACAATTTCACCTGATGTAGACTGTTCTGTCTGTCATGCCATGTTTCAGAGCGTCCAATTTAATTCAGACCTACTTTAGCATCAGCCAACCTCTGTCTTGCAGAACTATCCTCCAGAGAGGAGTGTAATGGGTTAGGTCAGCCTCTATCTAAGCATGCATATAAGCAATCTCAGCATAAAATGGCTCCTATTTGTCTGGCAATTACTTCATCTGGGATCAAATATGCTATTGTAAATGACAATACTTTTGGGGGGAAAAAAATATATTTCAGGAAAAAAAAAAAAAATACATGTGTTTCCATTTCCATAAACATAAGAAGGAAATCAAATGGGAGCCATGACTTATTGAAATAGAGTGTTTGAAGATCTGTCAGTGTGATATGTTAGAGAAATATATAATATAATAAATGTAATAAGAGCAAAAAAGTTCAACATCCTTTTGTTTTTTTCCCACTGTTGCGCAATATAGTCAGAACATCAATGCATGTGTACTCTCCGCACTGAGCAAAAAGAATATGAAATGTATTCTGCCATCATATCTAACACATGCTTTACACAAGCAGCACTGCACACTCTATAGACACGCACTGTCACTCACTCAGAATTTGCATATATGTGCTTAGGCAATCAGGATAAGCCTATAATAAGCCCTTTCATGCTACCTGGGCTGTACCTATAAAAAAAAAAAAAGTAGAGTGCTGACATCAGTCCACTTTGCTTCATGTCTCAATAAAATGAAGATTAAGTAAATTCTTGTGTGAATGCAGCAACAGTTTTATTGTGCTACCTGGTAGCACATTTACTGCCAACAGTCATTAACTGTCAATTTGATGCGCTTGTGTTTTTAATTTGGAATCCTGCACAGGGCTGGCGTCTGTACGTGAGCAGCTCTGTTTGTGGCTCACAGCCGGGCCATTTACCAGCAATGTCACAAAACAGGCTTGATGGACAGAAGTCAGAATGGAGTGGGTTGTTCTCGGGACACTGAGGTGAAACAACAGCAGGGATTCAATTTTGCGCCTGTTTAAAGATGCAGCTGTTGTCTGAAGGGCTAGAGGAATTCTGTAGTTTGAGTTTGTCATGGTATCCTGACCTTCACTTTTGAATTTGCCCCCTTTTCTCTGTCAGGACTTCACATCACAGAAAATGTTGTCCATAATGTGCTGGCTGGAATTAGCCAGAATATAACAGATATATTAAATCATAATGTTGTTATGCAATAAAAACAGATGAATAAAAACAATAAAATAGCTGATATGGGTGTGCAGACTGAACAGCTCAAAGATTATCTCAAAATGAACAATTTCCCTACCAAACACTGGGATTCGGCCACAGATAAACACCCATTTGCCATGGAGATGAACGTAGTGGTGATTCTCTGTTAGAAGTACCATTTCATGCCAAGAAAGCAAGGAAAATTCCTCAAAACGGTGGAAAATCATATGGTACAGCAGATTTAGCCCAGATCATCCCAACAATGGAGTCACTTATTATCAGCAATATATATATGGGACAGAGAGCGGTGAGGAATCAGAGTTATAGAGAGGGATTGAAGGAAGCTGACAATGCAACCTGCGGCAAGGAGGATGCCAGGTTTGGTCAGCAGCTCCACCTGGGGATACAGAGCGCTGAACGGAGGAGACAGTGAGCTCTCGGTGTTCACACGGGAGACTTGCGATCCAGCTCTTACAAAGGCCCGATACTTGTTTTAAATCTAAGTGGAGGACCACCGCTGCTGGAATACGGGTGGTCACGGCCTTGGCCTATTCTCACGATGAGGTTCAGGTCAGGCTCAGACAGGAAGTCAGACTCAGTTTGAGAGGCAACAACAAACCCCCGGAGCAGAAGCACTCTACTTAAAAAGACCTGACTGCGAGGAAGGGGGACGGGTTCATGCCCAGGCTCAAAAGCAAAGATGTACTCCCAATTTTTTTTTTTTTTTTTTTTTGTTACACCCTGGTCCTGTGTGTGGGAAGATTTGACAAATTAATGCAAACATCCTCCTTGACCTTGTAATTATGTGCCTCCCTCAGAATCAAGACGGCAGATTGAGCCCACGTACCCTTCCTGCTGATGTATAATGGGTACAATCAAATGAAAGGAAAGAACCCTATTTATCCAACGAGCACATGTGAACATTAAGTGTAAGAATTATATAACCAAGCTTTAAAATATATCAACATGAATTCAGAGATGAATAATTAGATGGCTATTAATAACAACATTAGAGGTAGATACAGTATGTTCTTTCTGTCTGTCTCTCTTCCAGCCTGTGGCAGCTGGATACGGCCTCTGTTGATAATTAATAAAGACAAGTTCTGGCATGGGCTCAGGAGTGTGTTGTGTTAGGGCTGCAGTGACCCATCGACTAATAAGGTCCCTTGAGTTGAAACTGCATAAGAGCACTAGGGGCTTGGAAGTTGAAGTCCCGCACTCATCTCCGCCTTCCTCTGGGAACAAGTACTGCACAAAGACTAAAGACTTGCATGCCTATGATTTCATGCACATAATTTATTTATTTTATCTAATCTGCCTGTCCTCTTGGCCGGCCGTCTATCTCTCTGTGTCATGGTGACAAGTGTCGCTAAAGGATGAGAGATAGGTTGATAAAGAGAACAGGTTGGAAAACTGTTAGAAAATTGAGGCGAAATGTATCTGAAATAGATATTTGATAAGGAATGAACCCTTGAGGTTATATCTGAAATAAAGACAAACTTCTTTTGAAAGTGAAATTGCTTAAAAAGAAACTTAACTGTCATTTTTGATGGTATCAAATCCAGACCTTTATGTTATTTGGCTTTTTTAAGACCCGTTACTGGATAAAAAAGTAGTGACAACTGCTTGTCTTTTGAGGGAATTACTCTCAAGCACTCCAGTATTTCATGGTCCCCACTGCAATGTATTTCATCAGTGTTCCATCATCTAAGGATAAAACACTGATCTCTTCTTTGGTTCATATCAGGCCAGAAAATAAAACATATTGTAGTCGCATTTGGCCCTCCAGCCAAGAGTTATAAAAGATTTATCACATGGACATTGAGATCACTCAACCCCATGTTTCCAGGTCACACACCTACAGAAGAGTGGATGACACTTCCAGTGATTTAAAAAAACAACAACAAATGTGGTCATATGATTAAGCTTTCGGATTCATACAAGTATCACATATCGGCTCTCCTATGATTGGTCTCTGCTCTTGCCTCAACTACCCCTGAGACCCATGTTCTCGAGCTGTAGCTCACTTACTAGTATACTGAACTGAAGTAGTAAATATTCTAAGGTTGAAGGTTTGAAAGAAACTAAAGAAACTACTTCTCTTTCCCTGTGTTAACGTTTCATGAAGCTAGGTAGAATGAAAATGACCCTCAGCTGCTCCACTGAGCGAACTTCTTTCTTCTCAGATAAAAATGAACTTTTCTATTGAAATAAAAGATGTACGTCTCACCCACAAAGGTCTTTAGAATTGCAAATAGAGAGGGAATTTAACCTTTTCAAACAGTTTTAAATGGAGCAGTAAATTGTACTGTAAACTAAAGTGATTTAATAATGTGGCCTTTCTTTGTAAACCACTGAAAAAGATGCTAGCAGCTCTGAGGCTTTGTGATCGGCAAAGTGGTGCTTTGTGCAAAATGCTAAATTCAATAAAATGCTCACAGTGACAATGCCAGCACCCTAATGTTTAGTAGGTATGCTGACCAAGTTCGCCATCTCCATTTAGCATGTTGGCATGCTAAACTTGCTAATTAGTACTAAATAAAAAACTGATGGAAATGTCATTAATTTGGTCATAAATAGAAGTATTTGACTAATTGAAATTTTCACCTGACGATGGAGTTAGAGAAAAAGTCAGTGGGTCACCAGAGTTATCACAATCAATTCCAACAGGGACATGAATGGTTATACCACATTTCATAGTAAGCCAGCAGACGCTTTTACTCAAAAGCAATGCAAATTTCAACCTCATGGTGGCACTGGAGTAGAAGTCACCAAAGTGCTTAGGATTCATCCTCTGGGGACCAAGAAAGTTTGTACAAAATGTTGTCTCAATCCGTGTAGCAGATGTTGAGATATTTATCCTAAAATGTCAACCTGCTGGTGGCGCTCATAGAAGAAAACAATGGTACCACCAATTTCAGAGGGCTTTATCCTCTGGGAACCACTTTGCATATCTATGCAAAATGTCTAGATTGCCATTGTCTATGCCAAAATTGCTGAGATTTTTTGTCTATGACAATCTATAATCTGGAACAAAGTGCTGGACTGACTACAGAAACATTATTGCCCTTCACAGAGCCATGCAGCTAGCACGGTTAAAGACAAACAAACTGACCTGATGACCAGATAAACAAGTTGTGAAGGAATTTTCCCCTCTTTACGTATTTTTCCTTCATCATGAGGTTGTTAATGCTCTATGTATTTTTGACCAGCTTTCTCCACAAGTCACATACACAGCCCCCTTATAGTGAGCAGTGGTTCATTGTTTACTTCTAATATGGGTGATAATGTGCAGCTGCTCCACTCCGATCAGCAGTAACCATAGCAACCAAGGCCTATAGATAAGTATGTGCAGGGTTGTCGGGAGAAGTAGACATTCAAACAAAAGGTATGCAGCATCGTAGAGTCCCAGGGGCAGATCGTATGCAATGTCCTCCGGTAAAACAAAAGTCACACAATGAGTTAGGTAAGATGTGAGCTCATGTTTAGATTTAGGTATCTAATACAGTCTTCACTCATGCACGTCAGAGATATGGTGAGGAGGAGAATCAACTTTGTATGGACATAAAGTCTGCAACATGTGAGTTTGTGCCATGTGAGGATTGTGAGTTTAAATGACTGCTTTCAGATGACAGCTTCAGGGGCATTACATTAGTTAAATGCACAATATGTACTTTTTGTAACAAACACAGGAAAGACCCAAGAATGCAGGCTCGACTCAGCGTCTTCAATCAGCCAAAGGTCAGTACACGGGAAGTCAGTCCACTCTGGTAAAAGTACAAAAATCCACCAGGCAAAAGGCAAGGTCAAAAATTCAAAACTATGACGGCTTACAAAGAAAAACACGAGGAATTGCTGGAGCGCTGACGTAAAGGACAAGACGAACTGGCAAGTAGAGGAAGAGAAAACACAGACTAAATACTCTAGGGAAGCGTAGACAACGAGACACAGGTGCAGCACATTAGGG
>NW_019524890.1:559173-604707 GCF_002814215.2 Seriola lalandi dorsalis | reverse complement strand
GGGATTCGTTCATTGTCAGTCGTTCCAGAGGTTTTTACCTGGAGTAGAATTATCCGCAGATGTCTCCTCCTCTCAGAAACAAACAGACCCTGTGATTGGGTAAGAACACTGGATACAGGAGTTTCATGTTAAAGGTCAGAGTTTCTCCGACACACACAGAGGACGGGCTGTGAGCTGAGCTTCTGCTAATGACCATTGGCCATTTCTGACAGACAACCACAATGCAGATGCATACGCAAAGAGGATATGACACCACTGACAGGCGGCCAAGTAAAATAAACCCTTAACTTGATTAAAGTACACAATCCATCAAAATATATAACCTAGGCCTAGTTGTCTTTAGACATTTTAATGTGGAAAAATTACATATTATACCTTTAACCTGTTACCATCTGTAATTGCTCATCGCCTATCTCCTTGACGCATCAAGCTTCTGCTTAAGACATCTGAAGTCTCCCGAAAACTCCAGCTCGCAAGATTTCCATCACATCAGTTACTGACCAATAATCGCTCTTCATGTTGGACTGCAGAGGGTATGTGGCCTCAGTATCCTGACATCACCTTCATAAATACAAATCCTCTGCGTCCAGGTTTAAGCATTGCATTGATCCATCCAGGAATCCATTTTGATTTCCATTCCAGCAGCGGAAAAATAAATCGATACACACCCACGTACTTGTGTGTATGTATACATGTAAAAGGTCATCAGTTGCTTGCTAGTAATCTGCCATGACTTTGAATCATTTTTCCCCACCACTGGCAGGGTAAGTTCAGGATAAAGAAACGGATCTTTGCTCAAACATTTCTTACTCTTGTACTGCTGGCTCTTTGATGTATGAAGAACATCTGTTTACCAAGTCAATTGTACAAGACAACAAACCCCAGTACGGCATCGACTGACACAGATGACTTTGATTTCATTTTTGCTCTCTTTTCTTCTCTGTCACATGGTTGACTCTGTCACAGCTTATTTACGTCTTCAAAATAGGTCTTTGAAGATCTGAGCAGGAAAACACGAACATGAAAATCTGATGAACGCATGGAATGGCGTAGATGATGTATGCATGGTTCTGGTTGTTAATATGGATGACAGGTTGATGCCGAAACAGAGCCTGAAAGGAAAGAATAGTTTTCCTTTGTGTATCCGTATATTTTCTGCAACAATTCAAAGTTTAGCAAATGAAATAAACAATCGAAAACTTAAAGTTTAGTTGTGAATGCAACTGTTAAATTTAACATTTGTGCATCTAATTTAACTGCTATGAAATCAGGCCCAATACACACTAATATCCTGACCTTCAAAAGATAGGAAATATTGGCCATGGCTGAGGAAGTGTTTTAGGACAGTCAGTAAAACAACAAGGTTCCTCGGGAGAATATAGGCAAGGAGAGGCTATCCACAGTGCAGATTAGATTGTGCCACACTGATCTTGTATGGGGGGATGAACCGCAGACACAAATCTTAGCATATGTTGGCTTGTGGGCACAAGGGAACAGCAAACTCCCGCCTTTATCCTGGGAGAGGCAGGAAGGAGAAGTCACCTTGATTAAATTAGTTGTATATGAAAATGGGGTTATGCCTATTGGGAGTATGTGACAAGGGCTTATAAACCTCGCCTTTCACAAGCATGTGAGAATGACTTTTTAATTTCCTTCTTTCTTTTTTTCTTTCTGGCAAGTTATATTTCTCCCTCTGTCTTTTTGTCCCACAAGGCCTCTGTGTGTCAAGATCAATGCCGAATTCTCATTTGCTCACTGTCCCCTCCACTCATTCACATAGTAAGATTCTATTAGCATCTCCTACAACAGCTCCTCTCTGGGTTTTTCATCCTCTTTTTATTTTTTTTCTTCCCTCCCTCTCCTTTTCTCAGTCTGTCTATAGCCTATATCTCTCACATGGTTTTGCTTTGTGTACCCCTGCTATTGTATGATATTTCATCAGTCCATTGAAGCCACGAGGAAATGCTGCATGCGTTTGCCAAAGCCTCAGTCGAATCCGAAATGAATCAGTCCGTCCTGGTCAGATGTCATGTCCATGTGCCCAAACCTTAGTGATTTCTTAATTTTTCAAACAAATGGAAATCATTACAGATGGCAAATTCTTAAGTGTGACAAAATTACACCCTGTGCAGTGTAAGTGATGAATTGCAGCTATGGATAATAGAGGAATAGGCTGTTTTTTTTCTGTCATCTCTGCTCAAGATTTTGATTAGTGCTCTCACAGCTGTAGCAGAGATTTTTTCTAACTATTTGATCTCTTGTTTGCAAAGAGAATTCATGCGAAGAATGCTCATAAGCACTCTGACAGACAACTTGAGTTGATCCTACACATGCAGCGCAAGCTAACACTGCTTTACCTGTGCTCTGTGGTCCTCCTGCACTGCTGCTGCTGCTCTGCTTATTTGCAACCACTGCTGCTGCTCTTCATTAGCACCTAACCAAAAGTTCAATCATGTTTGTGAGGTCCGTGCCACCGCCGCTAGCGTTCTTCAGCGAAGTTCATCAGCTGTTCATCATATCACCTGTTGGTAACAAGCTACATTTCGAGGCAGGTGATGCAGAAATCCTGATCCCTGCGTTTTTTGCACATAGAGAGTGGATGTCTTACTAAGTTCAATCATGTCTCAGTCATGGTTCTCCTTTTGCAGCAGTGCTTGTTAGTAGCACGCTATTCAAAACTGTGCAATACAGTTCATCACAGGTTAAGTTTTGGTAATTATTTGCATTGTAGTATTTGAGTTATAATGACATCAGCATAAGCAGCATTAAAAGATCTTTTCAACAATAAGGCAAAAATACATACCTATATACATACATATTTATCAAAAATAAGAAAGCCTACCTAAGCATATTATGATAATATAGTGAGAAGTTAGATTCAGACCAAAGGAAAATCATAAAAAATGATAAATTATTCAGTTATTCAGAATACACACAGACTAAACTGTAACTACTGCTCTATCTTAAAGGTCCCACATTATGTAAGTGATATTTCGGTGTCTTTTTTTAATATGAAGCAGGTGTAGGTTTTATATTAATACTGTTAAAGTATCAAAGTGCTCAGTCACAGAGAAATGCACACAGCATGTGTTCAGAGACTGAACGAGCCATCAGGACTTCTGTAACTTTGTGATGTCATAACAAAGCGGTCACCGCTCTCAGCTATGCCCCAAGCATGGACCCACCATCCAGCCTTGCAAGATCAACATGCAAGGTGCCTCTGAGTGTTTACCTGAAATCTGCTATACTTTTATTCGATCACTCAGAAAACAGTCAGCCAATCCCAAGATCAGAGGCCTCTCAGAGCCTCCTCTCTTCTGATTGGCTCACCGACCTGTTGTTGCTAGAGCTCCAGAGAGAAGCCTGAGAGAGGAGGTGTAAAACTATACTGAGATTGTTTTTGATACTTAAAACCATTAATATAGGAATAAAATATAGGAAAAGTGTCAAACATGGGACCTTTTAATATGATGTGCTTTAAATAAAGAATGTGTAAAAGTTATTTTTAAAAATAGTCTAGTCACAGTTTTCACAGGTTTGTTTAGTGACTTTTATTTATTGATGTTTTCCTGAAAATAATCCATTCAACAATCATAATAATAACTGTTATATAATAAAAAGAACAAGAATTTCTTCTTGTATCTATTTCTGAAAAATAAAAAAGACTGTGGAGTTTGTTTAAAGTTAGTTAACAATCAGTCAGGCTTGTATCAGAGCAGTGTGTATACTCCAGTTGCTCAGCAGGATGGATAAGTCACACGGGCAGCATATCACTCTCAGTTGACCTGTCACACAGAAGCATGACTGTTGTGTTAAGTTAAGTTTGGACCCAAAAGGAGGACTCAGACAAGATAGTTTCAACAGTTCAAACGCTGTTTTATTGAAGAGTTGGGGCGGAGAAGCTTTTGGGAGTTGAGCCAGAGCTGACACTGGAGTGGGGCAGGCGGAGGGAGCAGAAATATCAGCTTGAAAGGCAGACAGAAGGTGGTGCTGAGCGAGGCAGGCAGACTGGGAACGGCGGAGGATGATAATGAACCACGTCGGTGCACTGAACGATCTAGCTGAAATATATATGTATAGATATATGTATATGTATAAATACTGCAGGAGCTTGATGAGTTGATGGATAATAGGTGCACAGGTGGATTGGCAGCAGGAGGGAATGCATCGCAACGCGGAGAAGTACACACAGACAGAGAGAGAGAGAGAGAGAGACAGACAAACAGGACAAATAGGAAAGACAAGAGGGAGGGAGGGAGAAGCAGACTGGATACCATGACGACAAGTGGAGTTATTGAGTTTTCCCCTCAAAGTCAACACATGCCCATTAGAGTGAAAACTTCACATTATAATGCCAGGTCTAATCTCACAGTCAGGGAACCAAGAGGTTATCCTGCCACTAGCTGCTGATCACATACATGCAAATGCTCTGTGAGTTTATATGGAGATTAGAGTTCTGCTGGTGATTATATAACTAGACCTAGTCACAGCTCAAAGCTGGTTGGGACACTGAATATTAAACTCTGACTTACCCCTGAATTTCACCATAGGTAGAACTTATTAGAAAACCTCAAAGTGCCCCCCCCCCCGCGACCTCTCTCTATCAATGATTATTTCCTGCAGCAGAAAACACAACCTTGCTTGTTATGTGCAGCCCAGACTGGCTTAAAGCTCATCACCATTGGCAACTGGTTTTCCTGGAATTAAATTATCCCGCCCAGACCACTGAAATCATAACACTCATCCGTTACCAGAAAAATATTTTGAAGAATGCCACAAGGTCAAATTGTTATGTCTCTCATTAATTCTGGATTTTGTATTATTTCAAGTACATTTTGCTGTGTGATTGTCACCCTTAAGGCCCGACAAACACCACAAATACCATCAACGTGGGAAAACAATGTTGGAATCTTGGAATATGTTTGTATTTAATGTACTTTTTTTTTTTTTTTTTTTGCTTATACTATAAAAAAGTGCGAAATTATCACAAATGATTATTTTATTTTGAACACCATCAGCAAACCTCTTTCAGCAGTGGTAGACACGGCACTGAACTGAACTGAGTTCTTGTTATCCTATTGTTCTTTGGGGTTTCAGGTTTTCAGGAACACGCTATATCCAGAGCAGAATATTAGGAGATGAAGAGAAAAGCATTTTTGTGTCGCAGCGCTGTCGGCTCAGAGCACCACTGACACTGAAGCCTGAGGGAACTTAATTTCCCCTTTCCGAACTCTTCTTCTTCTCCTTCTCTTGAATTGGGAAATAAATTTCAGTTTTTATACCTTATCTTTCCAGTCTTAGAAGTTTTTTTTTTTTATTATGTTGAGTTTTAACTTAAATTCTCTCACCATCTTTGTTTATTTCTCCTCTTCCCTTCCTTTGTTCCCTTCTTCTTTCACAATTTAACTCCTTCTTCACCTTTATTTCTCCATTGCCTATATTTCTTCTGCCCATTTCAAATGTAAGCTGTTACATGTATTTTCGTGCACACCTCGCTAAGTCCCTGAGAGCTCAGGATTGTTCTTCTGTGAAACCAGTAAATGTTTGATGGCTTTCTGGTTGACTTTGAGCCAAGTATGTTGATTTGATCCAACAGAATTCTTTGGCTTTGTTTCTCCCTCTCCTTTTGCTCCTTTTCCTTTTTTCCTTTTAAAATTTACACTTAAACATACAAGACTGGCCTATACCTAAATAAAAATGACCCCATAAGTCATGTGTGCAAGAAGCTTATCGTTTGACTCAGTTATGTTTCAGTGTTAGGCGATCTTGTCTTTTCATCGTTGTGTCTTTCAACCATGACTCTCCGACCACCTTAAACTCACGGCATGTAACTTTTGCTGCTAGGGGTCTCTCAATCAAAACAATAACAAAATTCGTCATGAAGTAGCGTGGGATCATGGGAGTTGTTGTCCTCCCCACCATTGGCAGTTCAGCGGACACAGGCAGCTCGGCTCTCCAAGATGTCCTGTCATTTACCTATTGTTTTTCTCTGATAACTTAAGATCCAGACATCCGATACATAATTGAAAATGACCAAGGTATAAAAAGTTTATCTTAAAAATGTTGCTTAAAACTGGATAGAAAGTCAATTTTTAGCTTCTGGCAGGCAACCACAATGTGAGGCATGTGCATAGGAGGATGTTAAGGTTAAAGAAAATAAAACAACTTGAATATCTCCCCAACCTTAATCGACTGACTTGCAGGGCGGTCAGGGAATTGAGACTGCCAGCGTGGTGGATTTATAAATTTAAAAACTTTTAGGCACAACACAGATTTTCAGTCTTACTAAAGGTATTGTTCACAGGGATGATGATCTCATATGTCCACAATACTCCTCAATCCCCTCTTTATGACAGTGCCCAGCAGTCTAGTTTACTTCAGTGAACAGTAGTGGAAATACAGGGAGAGCTTTCTCCTCTCCCACTCCTCTGGGGATGCTGAGGAGGTGTTCTTTTTGTTACCGTATATGGTACAATGCTTGTTTTTTTTTTATTATTCTTTTCCTTGCACATTTGTCAGGAAAGCAGAAATGCTTGCATTCAGTAGGTGGTAGAAAGAAAAAAAAGAAAGAAAAAGCAACAACAGTAAAAACAAAAAAAACAAAAAAAAAACACACCCACTTGTCAAGTTAGGCCGGTCCTCTGGTCGTGAGGGATTTCTGCTGCACAGTGGGACAAAATCCACACAGATTTGTGCACGCAGGAAATTAGTGTAAATTATCTCCATTCACTTTTATTCCAGTGAATTCAACTTATGGATCAATTTGCTTTTAGTGTGCTTGTGCTGAAAATGCACACAAAATGTAAATTATCTGAGCAAGAGTCAAGATCTAGAGCGGAGTTGACCTTTATTATCCCTAGGAGGGAAATTCAGTTATAGCAGCAGCACCACCTATGTAAAACACCAGAGACTCTGTGAAAACCAAGCTGAATAAATATATTAAAGAGCATGTGAGGGAGTGCATATTTTAAGTCATTACAACAGGCCTTTTTCACAGCGGACATTTTTGACTTGACATTGTAGGAAAAGCACAGGTGTTATAATAACATTAACAATTAGAGTTGCACCGATGGGAAGAGGACAGTTCTATCAAGTCTTTTCTTCTAACCGAAGTTAGCATGCTAACCAGCAAGCCCCGGCCCGTCTCGTCTCTTTCTGATAGCGCCTCACTGTAGCCTCCAACCTGCCCTGAAAACATAGCGCTGTTCAGAGGGTGTATTATAACCTTTTGTGTTATAAACTTACAAATAGCCCCTTTTAAAAACACCATCACCCTGCTGAACATGTCCAGCTTCAAGAAACTAGCAAAGGCAAAGAGGCCAAAACCAGTGCCGCTCTTTTTTTCTCACTTAGTGCATGATGGCTACCTCGCTGAACCGATGCTGTGGCTTGCAGGCATATGTGTCCACACGGCCAGTGTCGGCTGCTGTGCCTTGGATGATGGCCATCAATAATAATAATCGTTGATGAGCGTGAGTTGTAGCCTGAAAGCACGTCATGTGAATTTTGTTTACCCTCATTCAGGGCAAGAGAGAGAGGGAAAGCGTCCCTCACCTATGTTTTATTATGAACATATAATTCCATTAAAGAAAAGTTCCAAGATGTTTTATGTAGCTGTCAATTATAAATCATGGAATGGAAATCCGAATTGGCCAAATTGGGAATAGGCAGGTCAGACTTTTGTAAATCAGACATCAGAGTATTTAATTTTATTGTTTAGACCTGTGTTTTTCCTGCTGGGACATTTACAAAGACCTATAGCAGATTAAATGATTATTGATATTAATATTGAAAAGCTGAAATTGGAATGGACATAATGCCAAATTCTGCGAGGGCTCTGTTTATAAGAAACCCTGCATGCTATTGATGATTGATGATATGTACATAAAACAACTTTCAAACGACCAAGGACACAACTATAAGCATACGTGGTAGCAGTGGTTAAATAATATGTGCATTTTCTTTTCCTTTTTTATTTGTACACAGTCCTCAACTCCTCTTCCATTTGGCGGGTGCCGCTCGCTGCAGCCTATCCAAAAAACAGACTCTGGCAAATGTGATTCTTTCAGCCTTTTAAAATCTCCTGATAGGTGCAGGCATTAACACAAACTGAGAACACAAAGGCCACAGCCTTCTGTATTATCTCCCTCTCACAGAGTGGGGACGCAGGACATTAATCACCGGAAAGTCACACCTCAACAAACCCACACATATGCACACTCACACACACTGGTGCTTTACAGCGAAGGCTAATTCAGTCAAACACACCCTATATAACCACCGTCTTGGTCACTATTAGTATTTGTGCAATTGATTTGACCTTCCTGACAGAACATTATAACCCAAGGCTCTAATGGCTGCTAGTTAAAAATACTAAATTAATATTTCAGTGGCTGCGTAATTACTAATGAAACAAGGACAAAGGGCGAGTGCAAAGTCATCAACTCCAGAGGGGGAACCTGTCATGCATGCATTTCAGTTTTCTTTCTTTTGAAGTCGTCCTGTATTTCCAATTTGTCAATGCCAGAAAAGTCTCACGCAGATTAAAAATAAAACAAGGGCTTGTTACATTGTACAGACAGGTGTACAAATGCAAGGTTTTTGGTGGTCATGCAGTATTGAAAAGCGTATTTTACATAGAAGATATATGCCGCTTTCATAATTTATGGCAATTTTACATAATGACACCATTTCATGTTTAATGCAGTGGAGATGGATTTTCCTCTCTTTCTTATTCTCTGCGGCCGCCATTCTCCTGTCACAGATCAACCGAGTGATTCTTCTCCTCCGAACCACTTATTGTGCAAAATAACTCAACAATGGGGGGAGCGAGCACAGGGTTCCTCGAGATGTATTCACTAATACCTGGTGTAATTATACAGGCAGACTGCTGACTTTAGGTAAAATGATGAGAAATGAGCCTCTGATGAAGACCTTGCCTGGAGCGGCTCGGTGAATTTATGTCCTCTTCCAGTCCCCCAGCCCCCCCTTATAGTCGAGGTGGAGGGAGAGAACAGAGGGGAAAAAAACAGGAAGAGAAGGAGAGATGAGGGGAGGGAGAAAAAGGACAAACCCACTAGATTTTAATAAGGAGTTGTCACAGCCGATAGCCTGGCCCTATATCAACCACGCAGAAGCTTTGGGAGATCTGCCAACGGGCCCTGAACACAGCTCTGCTCCATTCGGGCTCCCTCAGGACTCATAGTCACAAAATAAAACTTCACAGCTGGACTGCGTTGTCCTGTACAGCCAAGGCAAACACTTTATTTCTGTGCTGATCCCTTTCCACCATAACCGTCATACTGCTACATGACCTCTGAGACCCGACCCTCGCCCCCATACTGAACCTCCATTTTTTATTGTCAATTTCACGAATCCTAAGAAATCCCACGTGCTTCACCTTTGACCACAAGAGCTCTTCATTTTAGTCCAACCTCTGTCTTTATTGAACACTCTGATTTCAATCTAGATGCTGGATTCATCACTACCCTGTGTTAGATATTCATATTATTAATCTGTCGTCATTGGCAACATAGCACTATGTAAATGATCTCTGAGCTACTCTCAAGATGGTAAATCAAATGTTTTTTCATGTTGTATCACAACAATGTTTCATTGAATAATTCTCATGTCAGTCTCCACACAGTACTCCATCTGCCGTCACAAAAATATCTGTTTCCTTTACACAGTGTCAATCCGTACACACATGTTCACTGTCATCCAGACTGACAAATACATTGATAGTTTGATTAAAGCTGCTGTAGAAGATTTCTGCAAATTATAGAAGGTTTTTAGAAGCAAGCTCATGAAAAAACACATAGGAAAAAAGAAAAAATTAAATAATTGAACAAAAACTTATTTTCTCCCACCTCGCCTTCCTGCAAGTGAGGTTCGGGCACATGCAGCCGTCATGTCTTTGCTAATCACATGGTTGCCTTTCCACAATATATTGTGGATTGTCGAGGGAAATCATTGTCACTGCGGCGGCAGAATACAGAAACTGTGAAAAAATAAAGTCATTGTTGTATTCAGAAAAGGAGGAGTTGATTGATGTGTGCCTTGTGATTTGCTATCTCACAGAGCCTCAGCACCGCCAATGAAAACTCCTAATGGATTTCCCTGTGCTGCATGTAATATATTGTATTTGACTATACTGGAACATATCATTGGGAGGTGTTAAGTAATGTCACCCGATCAGCATATTATTTATATATCGGCAATGTGTCATTTCAAAAAATGTTACTTCAGTTGAGTATTACATATTTGAGAATTCATTGAGAAGATGATCTTGTCAATTGCTCTGCAATTTCCACTCCACCACACTGCTTTAGATGGATGATGAATTGGAGTTCTCCACTATTTATAATTCACTGCTAAGTGAGTTTAGTGCATTGCACAGCAGATGACCTCTACTGTCAGCCACTGCTATTGGTGTTGGGTCAAAGATAATGCCTGTCTCAGTAGCAAAGACTGAAGAAGCGTGATACTATAACATTATACTATGGCTATGCCACCAAGCTTCCAGCACAATTTTTCCAAGTAGGTTTTTATGCAAATAAATTCTCTTTCAATTTCTGGTGTCACTGACTGAAGGTCATGGATGATACCAAGTGTGAGACCATGGCTCTTATCTCATCTCCTAACAATTTTGGTTTATCAAAACGTGTAGGTGGTATCACCCCAAACATAATTACTTTAAAGGGAGCTATTTGTAAGTTTTTCTATTGCTACATAGCCAACGTTTGCATTAACAGCTGTTCACCCACCATTCAAGAAGAAACATTGTGAGTTCAGCATCAAACTTTATTCCTTTACTCACTAAGAGCCGTCTCCAGAGGTTGAAAGCAACACCAGTGTTAACACTTGTTTCTCTCATGTCTTTTCTTCTACTGAAGGTAGCATGCTAACCAGCTAGCCCCAACCCATCTCGTCACTTTCTGATAGCAACTCACTGTATAGCCTCCAATTTACCGACAAGACATAGCGCTGCTCAGAGGGCTTGTTATAACCTTTTGTCTTGTAAATGCAACAATGGCTGAAGCTTTTGTCAAGTGACAGTCACCACCAACTGCTCCTGGCAAGAAACCATGTTCAGCAACAGAGAAAACTTACCTTTAAGATATAAAGGTCATAGAGGGGGCAGTTCAGAAAATGCTTGCATAAGTCATTTGTAGACATTCCTATTTTTCTTTTCCTAGCCTTCAAAAATAACAAGACATAGACATCTGATGATGCCCTGAAGTGTGAACTGTCAGAGGAATTATCAAGGACAAGCTGGGGAAAGAGTGTGTCTTTGTGTTATTCAATACACAAGGAAGCTAGAAAATCATCAGGAGCATTGTGTGGAAGACAATTCACCAAATACTGAGCCAGGCTTTGTAAATAATTAGCTTTGGACACAAAACAGAAAGGACTGTGTTATTTCACTCAGCCACAGCCACAATATTGACTACAATGATCCAAACATGACAGTCAGCCTACTTAATTCTTAATTTGCTTAAACCAGTGTTAAATATTGTGGTTCTGGGACATGACGGCATTCTGTGTGTGACAACAGCATTTACGTGTAATCCAATGTTGCCTAGCTACGGAGCTGCTTTTGTGGAAGAATGGCCTCATCTGTCCGGCTCCAGTCCTTGGGCCTCTGTCACCTTTACACAAAATCGCACAGTAATCCCAGGGAAAATTCAGACTGTTGAATACAATTAAATTTTCACACTGTATTATGCAAGATATAAAGGAGAGATGGTAAAAGCCTCTGCTTTGCGGTGTTCTTAGCTCCCTGTAGCTATTGTTCCCTCTTCCATTTTAGTCTCTAGCATCAGTATCAGCCCAACATGAAATAAAACTGTTCAAGTAAATGCATACATACTCTTATGTGCGGCGTTCACAATAATGTACTGATGTGATAAACAATAATGTCACAAATCATTGCCGGTTAAGAGCAGCATTTTCAATCCGAGCACCGCACACAACACTGAAACCCCTCTGCTCATGCAGTGCAAATTGCATGGTGTAATAGAGT
Organism: Seriola lalandi dorsalis; assembly: GCF_002814215.2. Taxonomy (NCBI): domain Eukaryota; kingdom Metazoa; phylum Chordata; class Actinopteri; order Carangiformes; family Carangidae; genus Seriola; species Seriola lalandi. Next base: position 592,682 of record NW_019524890.1, on the reverse strand, counting down.
TCCATAATACACATGATGAAAGAGAAATAAAGTGAATTGAAAGGTTATTTGGAAAAGGTCGCGTAGCAAAATCAACCAGCAGTTATTCCCCACACAAATCTACTGCGCCGCTCCTCTCATCCTCTTAATATCTATAAGATGACTCTGCAGATAAACTTTAAGACATCAAACCACAAACTTCATAAGATCTAGGCACAGTGATCAAGTGGGACATCGATTAGTGTCGGAAGTTTAAGGCTAGCAGCTTGGGGAATTAAGAAGTGAGTGTGCTTCTTCTATTACTCACCCGAAAAATCACCATGCCATCATAGTTAATTCATGTGTGGTTAAACTGACAAAGTGTTGTTTATGGTATGATAATTTGTAACATCTGCAGCACAAGTAAGCGAGTGGGTACTTTGGAGTACCATCAGCGTCCTTTTGAATCATAGATCTCTGTTAAGTTCACAGTGAATTATAATATTAAAGCTTATATTTTCAGCAGGGCCAAGGCCTTGCACTGGATCCTACTATAAATCAGAAACCTTGGAAGGCAATAGCAAGGGTTGAATATTGTGAAAATTCAGGTGTATTATTTATGATGTAGAATTCTTCCATGATACAGCGCAAGTTAATAAACCACGGGGTATGATCATTTCAACCCTAGTTATTTTTCTCTTCAGAAACCACAACGCAGTACAAGAAACACTCTGTGTATACCATCTATCAAAGAAAACAAATTAAAATATAAACCTTTCCAATTACACTGCTTGTGTTAGCATTGGCCTTCCCCCGGTCCAAATGCAACCCTCGCATGTGTCGCAAATGCATCATCATAAGGGATATTTGTCTGTTTGGAAGCTGCTTTGCACTATGTGCTAAAAATGTGTTATGATATGTAGCGCTGTTTTCTACAAACAGCTGAAAGTGTTCTCCAGAACAGCAAGCTGGATCCCAAGTGAGCCAGCTGGTACTATGGCCTCATTGACATATCTATTACTGTTTCTCCTGTTTTGCTTGCTGCTGCGGAGGCTCTTTCTTTTCACCAGGACTGGGCCAGGGGAATTGGGCCTTGATAAGATGAAGCACTGATTTTCACAGTCAGCCATTCACCTTGGTTTTCCCAGTCATGGCCCAGCAAGGAGCCCAAATCACTCAATTACTATAACTGATAAATGATCACAATCAGTGGCATGATTGTTATCAGGGAAAGCATTAATGGGTAACATGTACGGAGTCAAGAACTACACAAGAACTACTGCAATTTAAGATTAAAACCTTTGACCTTTCATTCCATCATAGTAGATGAAATCCAACAAAAATTGAAATGTTGATTAATTTGTGATCTGACATAAAATCTCATGGGACCTTTGATGAAATCCACACCACTGTCTGTGATAAGCATTATGTAAATGTTTTTGTAATAATGTACAATGTAAAATTTCTGCAATTTGTTTTTAATATAAAATTGCACCCTTTATTCCTTGTGACATCAGTCAGATCTGTTATCTTGTACTCAGGAAATTACATCCAAACCTGACATAGGTTTATGGTGACACAGCGATAAGCCATAAATATATCTAAGGTACTTTGGCTTACTGAAATTTCTTGAATATACACAGGCAACAGTGGCTCCAACAGACTAAAATACAAACCACTAACATCATGAACATCAAAGAAAACACAACTGGCAATGACATAGACAAAATAGAAGAAACAACACAAAAACCAATCTCCCCTCCACATTTAGCACACTTGGTACAGTCCAGTGAGGCTAATTAGCTACAGCAGCTGTAGTTTGTGTTGCAATTAGAAACCCTTGAACACAACTGTGTTTGCAGCATTTTTAATTTTGATGATGTCTAAAGAAAGGGAAAAGAAGTGATGCAGTTGACAAAATAAAATCATCAACAAAAGTTGGATGGTTACCACCTTCCTAAACCTTAACGAGACGACGTTTGAATGCGTCACACTTGACATGTTTTGACTCATTACCAACATCAGTTTTCTGTTCATAACAAAACCTTTTTCTAACAATGTTGGGATAATATCTGACCTGGACTTTAGCACTGATTTACATTACAGTTTTGTCTTTAGGTTGACGACAATGTCCCACATCAAGTCTCTTCTCTTTACCCTGAACTGGAGAAAGCTATCGATGCCTTCATTTCCTGCCACCTTTGTTACTGTAACTTCCCTTAGGTAGTAGTCACTCTTCACTGTCCAGTCTACAGCCAAAGACATGAGAACAAGAGAGAATGTCCTTTCTTAAATGGTATAAAAGAATTGATTTTAAGACCTTGGTTACAGTTCCTTCAAAACACACACTGTGTTGCTACACACAGAATGTCTTACATCTTTCTACCCCTCAGGTTTCCTCTACATCTCTTGCAGCAGCTGGCTGTTCTGTTTTCTGTGGTCTAAAATAAAGTAAGAAAGGGATCATGCCTTTTGGCGTTTGCCTCTAGAATGTGCTGCTTCATATGACGGGTACAATTGACACAAAACACACTGGAAGCCCTTGTGTTGGTATGTATATTGGCATTGTGAAATGTTTGTTCCACGTGTGATTTTATAAGCCTTTCTCAGAAACAAATTGTCCACCACATTGGTCAACATCCTCCACAGCCTTGACCACAGAATTGTATCAACACTTCTCTGACACAGTGTCAACAAAAACTGAATATGATAAGCCTCATGAAGGAAGGATTTATTGCAGGCCGGTTATATTGGATGGAGCTCAGTGCATCTAATAAACTGGCAACTTAGTGCTCGCTTTACACCATGAGAAAATAAACCTTGTAGAGTGAATGTGCAGGGGCTGCTTACCTGACAATTCTCCCTCACACTGTGCCATAAAATCTGAAGACCTACGAAGATAGAGCAGTATCACAGGTCTAAGTTGTGTATTTATGTGGTTGTCAGTTTACAACATTGTCAAGATCCTGGACGCTTTCTGCCCTGGCTCAAACATACTTTTTAAAACCTGGAATAAAATATTTCCTTCTTTGTCAATATTGACCTCCTCAACTATCTCAGTTAGGGTGCTTACACAGTCCAGGCCATAACTATTTGGACAGTTAAATGTGTTTTTTTTCTTCAGGTTCTGTGGTTCAGAACATTGAAATAAAACAATGGATACTACATTAAAGTACCAAGTCACAGCTTTAAGTTAAGTTGGTTTACATTAGCATTGAATGGACTAAGTGCGAGATACAGCCGTTCTAACACATAGTGCTTAAACTGCATGGGTTTGGAAGTAGTTGGACACTTTGACTACTTTATGTTTCTTGGGCAGTTGTGTATTGTTTCAATGTTAGCTCATAAACAAAGAGCTCATGTGTTTGAGGGTTGAGAGTTTAGATTGAGGTGGTGTCTTCCATCAATAGGGAGTAAAAAGGAGTAAAGAGGTGAGCAGACAATTATAATGAGGGTAAAAAAAAAATCAAAAATGTATCAGAAAGATATCAAAGCCACAATCAGTTGGGTACACTCAACAGAAGCACAGAAGGACTTGGTGGACCAAGAAAAATTATTTTCATGGTGAACAAAAAACCCATTATGAATGCTCTGCAAGTCCAGAATGCTCTTCAGGATGTAGCAATCCATGTTTCCTTGTGAATAACCAAGAGAAGAGTTTATAACCATAACATCCAAGGATTCACCATAAGATGTAAACCCCTGGTAAACCTCCAAAACCTGTATAGCTGCCAATGGAAGTGGGAAACCGGGGTTAATTGAGGATCTCACTGCTGGCAGAAGCAATAAGATGAATGCAGAGGTTTGTGTGCTCAGATTCAGCCAAATGCATCAAAAGTGATTGGACGACATTTCGTCCAACATTGCTAAACATACAGTCAATGCAACTGAAGAGCTTTTTTTTCAGGATGTAGAGGTGGAATATCCTCTACTGGCCGAGTCAGTCACCTGATTTCAATCCAACTGAGCTACATTCCACTTTCTGAAGACCAGATGAAAGGGAGAGAGACCCCACATCAAGTAGGAGCTGAGGGTGGCTGCAGTGAAGGCCCACATGAGCATCACCAGAGAAAACACAAAACACCTGCTGATGTCTATGGGATTTTGAGAAGACATGGACTGCTAAGGATTTTCCGCAAAATTATATAAATGATCATTTAGATATTCAAAGTGTAGGTTTTGCAGTACATTCTGGAAGAAGGTTTAATTTATTCTCACATCTCTCCTTCAGAGAAATGTGCCTCCACATGACGCATGGTAATGTCCCATGTGCTTTTGAGCAAAGAGAACACAGTTCAGCCCCAGCAAACACAATGCTCTATATGGTCTGTAATAATGAATGAAAGAAAGTGGAGTTGTTTTTTTAATGATATGAATTATTTTATTGCTATGACAAAATAATAACTCATCATTTCATTTCATGGGACCTTTAAAGACCTCCCATCAAATTAATCTCTTGCCTCGAGCTCTTCGCTAACACCCAACCTCATCAAATAAATGATGAACCTTATTTACATACAAATCATTATTTGTGCTTCCACGATATGCATGGTACACTCTCCTTCCTATACACACAAAATCCCCTCTACACACTGTCCTTCATGATCCATTCTGCTGGTTCGCCCTCTGCTCGGTATTATTGGTTTTTGTTTCTTGTTATCCATTCATTGCCTTGCACGCTGTTGATATTTTTACCTGAATGCTTTTGTCTTGTCCAGAATAATGATTGCGCACAAAGGAATGATGCCTCTACATGCATGGCAGCTCCAACGACGGGGCTGACAGACCAGCCGAATTGAATTCATGTGTCTCTCTGATCGAGTTCTCTCTGCATCTCTCCTTCTCTCCTTTTACTGGTGACTTTTTCTCTCCTTCCCTCCCTGCATATTTTGTACCGTCTCACACCGGAAGAGTTGAGTTTGTTTTTGCAATAACCATCTCAAATGAAACAAGGGTCTGAGAAATTTTTACACAAAATTGATGTCTTATACAATTTAAAACCAGTTAAACCATCTCTGCATGTATTCACAGGTAACTAAGAGACTCTTTACTGAGGTACACCAATGAAAGAGACAAGACAGGTTACAGAAGCAGTAGAGACCTGTTCAAAAGCCTGACATTTTATATATAGTCCTGAGTGAGAGTATCCCATTGATATGTAACTATGTTACATAGTTTAAGAAGAAATCACACAATAGAGGCATCAGTAATAAATGTCTAGAAATGTGCAGTTGAGTGTTTGCTGAGAGGCCACTGATGAATAGTTGGGGGATGAAGACTTTATTCTGACTCTGAAGAATGTCTCAGATTTTGTTTTTCTTTGAGTATATCCTTCAAAGAAGAAAAAAAAATGTTTAAAGGCCTGCACTCATATTGAACATGGAACCATTTGAAGCTTTGTGCTCCCTGAGGTAGGCAAGTACCTAAATGTGTTGGAGCATTTGTAAGTTTTTAACTGGTTCTTTGAAGAAACCCAAAGAATAAAGGCTTTTCTGAGTGTCTTGGAGTTTGTTTTCCTGTGTGATGCAGTTACCTCAAACACTGGGTAAAGAATTGGCAGTATACACTCAGATGGGGCATAGAGCTGCTTTTGTTGGTTCTGTGAGTTTTAGGTACAAAAACAACCTGGTAAGGTTCAGGGATATCTAACGGTTTGGGTTAAGTACATAGACGACCTTAGGTGTCATGGTTACGATAATAAACCCACGGTTAAAAGAAACAATGTTGATCTAATGGTTGGAAATGGGAAACAAACTGTGTTCAAGTCCAATGTTTTGTCACCTCACCTATTCATCCCAACCTCCTCCCTACATGGACTTAAAACAACTCCTGACTTTATCCTTTGCACCCGCCTGTTATTACTACAGCCACTAGAGGGCTTTGTTACTTGAGCATTCATTTTTGAGGGAGAACAGTCTCAAGCATTCGCACTATGTCTTTCCAGACGGTCACGATGTCAGATTAGGTGATCATGGTCTTGATGTGACATGTCACACTACACGCTGAACTCCGTAACAACCATAGCTTGCTGTCTTTCACCTCCTGCATGACATGGAAAGGTGACAAGACAGAAGTGGTCAGAGACAGACCTCTGGGATCAGAAATGTCATCGACCATGGTGTCAGAATTTTTTTCCCTTCTCTTTCCTGTTTTGATAGCATCTATTTTTCTAACGTATTGGCAGAAGAAAATGAATGTTGATTCTTGTGCTCTCTTTCATTTTCTTTTGTGGGATCAGGCCATTTATTGGGTGATATTTTGTAAAGTCTGATCCTGGTTTCAGTAAGTCTTCAAGATCCTGCTTGATTCTGCTTTCATCTATCTATACCTGCTGACTGGTGTTAACGTAGGATCCTACAGATGCTCAGAGGGATGTCACACATCCATATATATGGACATTAGAACAATACAATTCATGTTAATGCATTGCATGAGTAAAGATGGGTAAAACCAACCTGAACAGGCGAGTTTTGTCAGCTGAAAGCAGCACTTATGGCAGTTGTAAAGAAGCTGTCCAAACTATTAAGTCACACATCATATCCTTGGTGTTTGGTTGTATTTAATCACACTTTGTTCTGTGCAAATTACGCTTGCAATCAAGGACAAACATCTTAACTGTACATGTTTTTGCACGTCTATATTTTTTTATTCTTATTTATTTTTTCTCATAAGCGTGAGTTCTTTCATTTTTTTTATTTTAGTTTCCAATTCAATGGCATACATAAATCAATGTGCAGCAACATAATGTATATATGATTTTTTGTTGCTGTGTATTATGTTTTCACTTAGAGCAAAGCAAAAAATCAAAACTATTGTCAGGTGTGTGTGCAGTGAGCCCATCCTAAGGATAAAGGGTGTAATGTTCAGCCTCAGGCAGCTCAAAGTGGTTGCTGTGCCTGGCACCTGGGACCCCTGTCTCTCTGCAGGAATTGGCGTGGAGCCGGCAGCTTCTCTAAGAGCCAGGTGTTGTTTTATTTATCTGAAAGCACAAGTGACCTTTCTAGAAGAACGCCGCAGAGAGCTGCCTCCGAGGGCTGTCTGCCTTCCCTCTCTTCTCCTCTGTCACATACCTCCCAGTGAAGGATGAGATCGAGAGCCATCAGCCGGGTCCGTACCCAGACTGTCAGAGAAACAGACACAACATGAACCTTCACGTTTTTTTTAACTATGACACTCTTTAGTTCCTTAAGTGTCAACTTAGGTATGAATGTTCCCCTATAGCACCATTTGACACCATAGAAGAGGGTGTATTTTCCGACAGGTGTTCATATTTTTCCATAAAGCCAGTTTATATGTTCAGAATGATTCACCTCAAGACAGGCTGAATGAGCAGCCTATCTTTTAAATATGTACATATTGGGACCATTTACATTCAATGTCGCAATTCAGGAGGTAGTGTAATGTTTATGTAGCTATAAGGGAATGGTATTGAGGTGGAGTTGGGAAATGATCTCTCATGTTTTACTTCCTGTAACAATACCTATTCTCTATTTGTTGTGTGTGGTTAGGATTAATGAACAAATGTTAGCATTAAACACTGAAAAACATTGCAACTGATCATAATCCAGGGTTTTGCGCAATCCTTCGGTATCAGCATTGTGCTCAGCGACAGGTCAGACATGCCAATGGCTGTTTCACACATTCAGTTTGACCCTGACCCACCTCAACTCTTCTTCAGAGGTTGCTGTCAATATTTAGATTACATCACCAATATTTTCTGGCAGTGCCATTAGAGCTAATTAAACAGCTTAAATATTGATGAGGATTTAACAACGGTCAATTTATATAGGTGCCTTATAGGTACTTTGGTTAAACAAAATTTGGGATGGTAATGAATCTAAAAAGCATCAGCCACTACCACCTGCTAGAAAAAGAATGTAATAGGTAGTTCGATTATTCCATGTTAGAAATAATATCAAATAGTGTTGGTATAATACATTCTACCTCAAATAATCACCATTCCATTAATGCTTAAACATGATTCTACAAGAATGTATAATGGCACTTAGTGTGGTGAATATCTCTGCCAAGGCTGAGCACTCCTACACATGTCTGTCTATCTGTTATAATAGGAAATTAAAAGGATATATAACCAGATCTGCACTGTTTGGTGCAAATCAGTTCAATACTTTTGCATAATCCTTTTGACAAATAAACAAACACACCATCTACACTGGCACTCAGAGACCGCAGATCTCCGCCATGGCCAATGTCAATCAACATACACCAGACTTCAGAGAACAAAATTCAGCTGGTATTCAGAAACTGAGCCTTAAAAACGAGCCGTCAGGACTTCTGTAACTTTGCGATGTCACAACAAAGCAGTTATCGCCCTTAGTCATGCCCCTAGCTCTGCCCACCTGGACCCACCATCTAATGTTGCAGGATTTGGTTTCTCTGAGTGTTGGTCTGGCTGATATCTGCTATATTTTTATTCGATCACTCGGAAACAGACAGTGAATCAGAAGAGAGGAGGCTCTGAGCCTCTTTTCTGATTGGCTGAGCTGTTGCTACCAGACCTCTAGAGAGAAGCCTGAGAGAAGGGATGTAAAACTACATTGAGATATGGTTTTTAATACATAAAACCATAAATATATCTTCTTATGGATATAAAAACTTAAAAGAGAACACTGGAAAAGTGTAAAATATAGGGACTTTTAATGATCGGGCACTATAATATTTGCAAAGACAAATATTATCAATTTAAAAGTTTTGATGGTGTCCAACACAGCTTATAAAGCGGTGATCAAGTATCAAGAGTGAAAAAAGAACAACTAATTAAGGTCAGTGACACTGTTGGACCTGTCAGACATATCACAGTACAGCATTGAACTTAAGAATTATAGACTATTTTAATGTGTCCTCTTAACCTTTGTTATTCTGTATTTAAAGTCATGTTATTAAGGTGACTACACCCACCTTGAATGTTGTTTACTTTGTCCATCTCAAGAGAATGGTAAGTGAAAGTAAAACAAGTAGAAGAAAGAGAAGGTGTCAGGGGGACATGATGAATGGGGTCAGAGAATGTCAAGAAATGCCATCAGATCAAAATCATTTCCCAGCCATGATCCATGGCCTTGTATTCTTTCGGATCTGCTGCTCTGAAATCACTCAGTGTGTAAGGGATGGAAAGACACACCGGAGAAATATTATTATGATTTAATTAGCCTTGATGTAATTAGTCTGGTAGTATCACAGATAATGATAAAAAACAAAGCAAAACAAAAACTTTATTAATTTAAGCTCAAAGTCTTATACAAACCTTTTGCAGCCCCTAGTCTGCTGTCGAATAGAGAAGCATATACTTAATTTCTTAACACAGCTTGATAAAGATGATAATTTTGTCTCGGCTTCAAATTTGCAAAGCGAGCTGTGTAAACATAGCAGCATGCTTGAAAAATAACAAGCCCTGTAAATAGTGCAGTTTCATCTTAGAGGACAACATTCAGCAAATCACAGGTAAATGTAAAGGTTTTGGCAGGTTTTTGAACTATGCTGTTGTATTTGGAGAGATAAATTTAAATTGATGTTCTTTTTATATAGTCAATTAACCTTGAATAGACAGAAAACACATGAGCTTTTAAGATCACAATTAGGTTCATAACATTTAGTTTGGGGCATCAAATAAGTAACTGCTTTGAGAGTATCTGCCACCATTGTCTGGGCCAGGACAAAATGTTACATTTCAAAAGTACCACGGACAAATTACATTTCACAAAAAAAGAAACATTTTTCCATTTCATCCATTAGCCCTAATGTGGTTAACATGCATTTTTTAGTGTTGTCGTGGAGAGTAAACTTCATTATCTCCACTAAGTGCAAATCATGTTCACTTAGATAGGCGTTTTATGCTTGAACAGTAACTACCTGGGTAATAAGTATGGCACACTTGCATTAAGAGGTGTCCAAGTGGTTTGAGTTAAAAGCGTGCATTGCTAAAAGCCTGCACAGTTGCCTTTCATAGGAAGTGTGTCTTAACAATCTATGTCTTTTTTAATTATAATAATGCGTTGATTCATCTGCTGTTGAATTACCAGATCCACTCCAGTGATTTTGACTGCCAGCTAAACCTTCCTACTAATGTGAACACATGGAGGGGAAACCATGGTCTCTCTAATGCTATACAGTTACCATGGCAAAGACGAACACAATCATCAACAGTACCTCTCTGCCACACATGTTTTAATCAATCCAGGCGGTTTGAACATTATTACTTAAGAACATATGAGGTGCAGGTACAACAAAGCATTAGCCCAGTCATTTTCTGGCATATTTGTTTCATGTGAAAAGGTACCCCATCATGGCATTTCATTTGGTGATATTTACAGCAGCTAGCTAATTTTGCTTAATGACTTTTTCTTTATTTAATGACTCTACCCAGCTTACTCAGTCCATATCAATTCAGGGGTAATAGACCACAGGGAGAGTGATTTGAATTCTAAATACCAGCCAAACGAGTGCACCAGTCAACAGGCAAATAAAGCATTTCATGTTTGAAATATATTATCATGGGATGAAGAGTCATATAAATTTAGGATGGTACTATCTCTGTCTGTCCCCTCTGTCATTTAAAAATGTACACACACACACACACAGACACACACACCCATTTTCTACAGGGCAGCGTTTTGTTCAGGTTTAAGATAACTGATAGCAGGACATCAGATAGTGTATTGTCAAGGTAAACACTTTCACGTTTCAGGTGAAGTAAGGTCAGAATGATCTATCACTTTTTTAAAAGACACTCCCTTACAAAGAAAAATGCTTTTGACATTCATCTAGTATGAGTTTGGTATATATGTATATTTGTTTCCAAAACAATATCAGCATCAATACTGTGTCTACTGAATGCGCTCTTTCAGGATGTCATCCCAAATAAGATTGAGATTGTGTTGTAAATAACATTTTGAATCTATTGTGATGGCTCCTACAGGATGCAATGTCCATCACACACAACATTTTCACAATTCATAAATTTACAACTGGGGATGGGGTTCAATATCATTTTATCAAATCTGAATCCAGTTCAAAATCCGCTTATTGAAGCCGAAACCCTTTGAATCCCTTATCAAATGCAATAGTTTGTTTCATGGGGAACAAAGACATTTTTGCTTTGGTGTTTTTATTATATCTTTAACAAAGTAAAAAAAATTGTGTGTATTTTTTTTTTTTTTTTCCTTTTTAGGGTGGTACAAAATAAAGGCTCCTGCAGTGTTCATTGAAAAGGTTCATCCTCTGGGATCATGGACCTCCTCAGCAAACCATTAGCTTTCAAGCTAACTTGTAATGAATTTTTACCTGATGGTACCCAATAGGCTACCATCAGGTAAAAAATCATTACAAGGGAACAGGGTACAGGGTACAGGATAAAGCCATCTCCAAAATCTCATGAAAACACATCCCCTGGGGAACATGAATATTCATATAAAATAGCCAAGATATCTTAGGGTGGAGCAAAATGACCAAGCAACTTCCTCCGACTTCATCACTTGTCAGAATAAGATGTGAGGTTGCACCCCTGACCACATTACTATCAGATAACACTGCGGAAAATCTTGAGTTGAGTATGAACACTTATCAAAGCGAGTCAAAAATCAGAGAGCAAGCATACAGTGCAAAGAAAGATGGAGTTTCCATTATTAATGTTAGTCTTTTGTCTTTATGTCCATGTGATGAATCACACCGCTGAATTGTGGTACTGATGGTGACAAAAAAAAAAAAAAAAAAGACCAAAATGTGTGGTGTGTTTGTGTGGTACTGTGATTCATCTATAAGTGAAAGCATTAATGTTGAACAGTGCACAAGCAAGAAAGAGAGAGAGAGAGAGAGAGAGAGAGAGAGAGAGAGAGAGAGAGAGAGAGAGAGAGATGGTCCTGTGCAGCAAGTGTCCACTCTAGTCTCGACAGAGAGTGAGCCACGTTGAAGAGCATTAGGTCTGAAGTTAAAGAGAGCACTGACCTGACAGATCATGGTGAGTAACTGTTGTCTGCTGAGCTTGATAAATAATGGAGCAGAATTTGAGCTCCTACAGATAAGGGCAGTGAACTTGCTCTCACTATCTTTTTCTCTCATGGTCTCTTGTACTGCGTCTGCCTTTGTGGCTCCTCAGTGTCTCTCGCAGATGACCTTTTTTATCATTGCATTACATCGTTTGCATTTTTCATTGTTGAATAAATGGCATTAAAAGTCTTTCTGTGCAATAGCACAGACAGTTATCAGCACATCACAGTCGTATCAGAATATATATATATAAAATACTCTGCAATGTCTTTTAATTACATACACCCTGCTTTTTTAAATCCGCCTTTAACTGCTGCAGCCATTTCAGAATGAGCTTGCTTGTTAATATACCACATGTAACAGAATACTTTAAATGTACAATTTACAATGTGTTTACGTTTTTTAGTAGACCTACAGAAAGCCTTCAATCCTTCTGAGTGTAAAAACTTACATGAGTATCTTAATTGCACTGTAAGGACTGGAAAAAAAGCTCTTGGAAAATATTAAATCTCAAGACCGACTTTTGTTCTTTTCTGCTAACAAAGTGCTCCCCCATACATCTTGCTGAATTCCTCAGAGAGAGGAACCTCAGCACAGAGTAGAATTGCTTCCTCACATAATACATATTATTTGAGTCCAGTTCTTGAGAAACAAATGGTCTTTCTCTGCCTCTGCTGTGTTGGTATGAGGACACTCATAGTGTGTTTGTTTTGGATGATTTCTCTTCTGACCTCCACAGTAAAATAACTATAGATAAATAGAGAAGCCTAGAAGCAACTTGTAAAGGCAACCCCATCTATTCATACTAGAGTAATGTTAATATGCTCATACTGGCTATCCAGACATATATTATCTGCCTGACAAAAATTTTGACTGTGGTTGCCCTTCTGCAGGCGAATGGAGACGTGGCAAAACACCTGAATGACAGAAAAACGATCTAGAGAAAATGTTAAGATTTTTTTTTTCCAAAAACAGATTTAAATTAAATCACAGATTTTCAGAGGAGCCAAATTAAAACAAATTATGACATTTGCAAAAGGACAGTAAGGAAATAAAGTGTTTAAAAAACTGGAAACACTTGAATGAATTAAAAAGGTTCTATAGCATTTCTAGAAATAATTGAATTCCTCTTTGGATTGCTGTAATACAGCAGCATATAATCAACTTTAGTTAAGCTGATGCTTAATGCTTAATGCAAATTAAGTATCAATTTTAATTGTGCTGCTGCGTTTGACACAATTAATTATACTTTTCAACTGAATGCATGTGTGGGAATAGTGGGAATGGTTTTACAGTGGCTGACTTTTTATCTGACTGATATAATTGTCTCTGTGAAATTGATTTACTCTGTAATTTCTTCACCACCTGTTAAATATGCCCTTTAACTCTCAACAACAAAAGCCTACACTTGAAATGCTGACATGTTGAGTGATAAAAACAACTTTCAAATGAATAATTATGATTCACATTAAAAATAAATCATCAACTATCTTATTATGGCGTAGTATTGAAATGAAATGACACTGTTTTGCCATCAGTCTGCAAAGATGAAGATGAGCATTTGTTTCAAACATGATCCCACTCCAGACTTAACTAACCACGCAGGCAAACACCTACACTTTACATTAGGGCTAATGCATTAGCAAACATTTGCCTGTTAAGACATCCAGCAGAGACATTAGCATTAATTTGGAGTCATGGTTCTAGCCATCATTCAAAACTAGAGTGAATATTGGCCTTACATTCATATGTTTTGAGTGTTTAGATGCTAAATGTTGTACAGGTAGTTGCCAACTATGTCTGCAGTTGGGTACTGGGCATTTAGCACACGTTTGGGTTTATCAGAGTACTGACACTAAACCATTCAATAAATGTTTGTCTTTTAGCCTACTTTAGCGAATTGCTTTAGCATTAACAATATACATATATGCCCATCAAATTGCTAATGATTCCAAGGCTGCTGCCTTTTGTTTTCACTAGCTACAGTTTAACTCTGACGTGACATGAAGTCAAAGTACTTTACATTATTTTATCTATTCAATAAGTCCCATGTAATCATTCAGTCAAGTGTACCTTTTTCTTCTCTTTTCTTCTGTCCTTCAGCACATCATCTGAATCTTCTTTAGGCAGCCATTTCTTTTCATTGTTAACTTCCAGTAATTGTCTCAGGCAGTCAGGCTCAGCACTTTTAGGGAAGCTATCTGACATAGACTGGAGATGCAAGAGAGACCAGAGGCTATGTGCAATTCAGTTCGAGGGGGGGAGGGAGGAATTTAGGGATCGTCTGTGTACCATCACTGATTGTGCCCGCTGGCAAACAAAATAGCATATATATTAACAGTAGTTGTGAGTCAGTGACTGAGGGAAAGAAAAAAAAATATACATAGTGTCAGGAACAGGGTTACCTTAAGGCAGTGAGGTGACTTACTTACATAGCTGGAATGTACACTAGCTCTAACATATGCACATAATCTGTAATATTATACTTCAGTTTTGCTTGCATTCAGAATACAAAAAAGCTTATTTTAATAATAAAACGATGCATGTTGATATGTTTCAAACCATACAAAGCTTTAAGCGAGACCCAAGAAATATTTCATTTTCAGATCAAGCAAAACAGCAAAGCCTTTGTACATGCAAACTCACACAATCTCTGCAGCCAATTAAATACACAAATCAGCTTGATTTAGTTTTAATATGTATTAATTTGCTTATTAGCTTTCCCTTAGCCAAATCCATCTGAATCCGTTTCTTGTTTGAACACATCAAAACTTCATACAGTGTCATTAATTGTGCTGTATTAAGTATTATAAAAGTAATTATAAATTCCAAAAGCGACATTTCACTTGTTAGTTATCCGTTGTGAAAGGAAAAGTGCAATTTTCTCAGCCTGGAGGCTCCAGGGTTTTGGTTTTTTGGACTTTGATGATTTAGTTTTCTGTGTTTTGGGTTTGTGTTCTGGGGTTTTTTGTATTTCAGGTTTGGGTATTTCTAGTTTCTAGTTTAGTCTTTCCTGTCTTGTGCTCTGTTTTCCCCCGTGCACTTCCTGTTTTATTTTGATAGTCGTGTCGCCCCAGTGTCTGAGTTTTAGTTTTGCTTCCTTTGGTTAATCATCCCTGATGTGTCCCACCTGTGTCTGCTTCCCCACCTGTTCGCCATCGTTAATCAGTTCTGTTCCTTTAAAAAGCCCTTGCTCTGTCTTGTCTTTGTGGGATCATTGTTGGTTATGAGGTTTGGTGTTTGTGGTGTCGGTGGCATCTGCTCATGTATGGACTTTGGTTTTTTGTTTGAATAAATTCTTTCACACTGGTTCCTCCTCTGCGTCTGAGTCTCTCACCCTCACCCCTGCCTCATCAGACCGTGACAAAAAGAGTTTACCCGACGAACAGCCAGACTCAGATCCCTTGTATGTGTACACATTCTCGGCCAGTAAGGCTGACTGAGTTTATTCACTGATGAGCGATGATTCCTCCAATTTAACTAGTTTCTGGAGGATTTGTTTATTTGTTGTGGTATGTCGCCAGCTGAGGTTGGCACCACATATGCCCCTTATTTAACAGTGTGCGCACAATATTCAGATCGTTGAGTTTTGGAAGAAATTCCAAGAAATGGCAATAAAACAACATTCTTGACCTTTCCTGATCACTTGCGCAGTAATTGTTCATATATATTCAGTTAGGTCAGCGTCTGGTTTGCCTTGTTCGTGCATGTGTGACAGTTTTGTATAGTTTAGTCTTGCTAGTATTGCCTCGGCGGTACGGGTTTGCTGTGTTTCCTCCGTACCCTGCTGTGCGGTTTTCAGTAAACCATTTTTCTGTCCGTCTCTCCGGAGTCTCTGAACTGGGGTCCAAGTTTTATTCAGCAGGACTCAGTAATCATGACATTTCTGCAGATATGGACCTGGTTTCTTTTGAGGCCACCACCACTGGTTAACACGAGGAGTAACTGAACTCCCCTGAGGAAGGATTATCAATGATTAGAGTGTCTTCTCTCTTCAGAAGTTCAAAGTAAGGTGCAAAACACAGGGCGAGGTCAAGGTGTAGCACAGGTTTCCGTCACAAAAATGTCAGCAGCGGGAAAGTGTTACTGTCTTTCTCGTTAGGAAAATAACCGGCCAGAGGAAAGTGATTCTGCTGCTTACTATGTACAAAGCGCCTAATGCAGCAGAACCAGGTCCAGCAGCTCCCAAACAGGGTGCCAGTCCTCACTGCTTACACAACCACTGTTCAGCATATGCATTCTGGCTTGTCTCCCCCGTCTCCAACACCTCCTGCACCTGTTCCCAGTCTGCAGTTTGCTTGCATCGATATTTGGCTTCTCCTCCTCCCTGGGCCCCTGGCCCAAGCCTTCTTGAACCTATGAAGTGTGTGTGTGTGTGTGTGTGTGTGTGTGTGTGTGTGTGTGTGACCCAGAGACCTGCTTACACTTCTATGTCTACCAGCCCTTCAGGATTGTGAATGAGGAGTAACAGCCTTCACCATGAGCTGTGCAGGGATGCCCTAGAAAGGTGTGATTTTTGGTAAAACATATAGAGTAATGTTTTTGATATTCAATTTTTTTTTAAGTATATTTTTTTGGGGCTTTTGTGCCTTTATTGGACAGGATAGTAGACAGAGACAGGAAATGGGGAGGCAGAGAGAGGGGGAATGACATGCAGCAAAGGGCATCCGATACAGGACTCAAACCGGGGTCAACTGCAGCGAGGACTGTAACCTCTACACATGGGGCGCCTGCTTAGACCACTACGCCACACAACACCCCATGTTTTTGATATTCTTAATACCCATACTGTTTGCTCAACAAAGACTTTGTGTCATGGTTTGCTATGGCAGACACCTTTTGTTAGTTTTGTTTGGACTTTCTCACTTCCTGTTTTATTTTGTAATTGGTTTCCTTGTGTGTCTCAGTGTTTTTGCTTCCGGTCTTGGTCCTGTTTCGGTGTGGTGATTGTCTGCCCCGCCCTAATGTGGTTCACCTCTGTTCAATCACCTTTGCCTCCCTTGTCTATATAGTCTTTGTCCTCCCCTTTGTCTGTGTCGGTTTGTCTTTTGTCTCTCGGTTGATCTCTGGGTTTGTCCTTAGTCTGTTCGTGTCTCCTGTTGTCATCCCCTGTGCTTCTTATGTTTTGGCCTGCTGTTCCTTGTATAACCCTCGTGCTTCGGTTTCCTTTTCAGTTGGTTTGTCAGTTTTTGCCTGTTTGGATTTTGAGTTTTTGTAAGTAGTTACTTTTGGTTATTGTAATCGTTTCTTTCCACTAGTGTTGTGTGAAAGCTTTAAGTTTAATAAACCTGTCTGCACCGTCTCCCAAGTGTTGGCTGCATTTTGGGTCCTACTTACACCTCAGACCCTGACAACCCCTCATAACCGTGACACTTTGATAATTGGAAAACTCTGTGTCCTAAAAATTGCAGTTCTATTGAACTAAATTGCAGCACTGAATGGATCAAGTGCAGAAACAGTGTATTTTTTGAATGAATGTAGCGCTACATTTATTCATTTAATTAACTTATTAATGGACTAGACGTTGGATGGGATGGTTGGTGGCTGCACAAAGCACATGACTGTCACACCGGACACCAGGGTTCCCATCTGCGGTTAAGACAACAAAAGCACTTGGTGAAGTTAGAGAAAGATTGTGGTTTTTGTATGTAAGTAAATATGTGTGTGTCTGAAGTCGGCGTGAACATTTTCTGTATTACACCAGACCACTATCTTTCCCCAACCTTAACCAAGCGCTGGAACTGTCCAAACATAAACCATAAAAAAGCTTAATGTTGCTGTAGTCATCACAAGTGGATATTGTTCTGCAATATTTTACTGATTTGTTCAGAATCAACATATCTGCAACATGCCGATTATGTAAATTAACAACATATCCTCATTACATTAGTAGAAAAACGTATATTCTCGTTGCAATTATCTTTCCTATGAAACATATTTGCTGTTACAGTTTAGTCATTTCTGGGAGACAGGGTTGCTGTGAACTTTTAGATTCAATTTCATTTTGATTCTTGAAGTCACTGTTTTGTAATGTTTTTATTGCTGTTACCATGTTACCCTCTATCTCAGAGATGCCTTGCAGCATAAAGATAATTATTATTGAAATACCAGTAATAAGTTTCGTGTTATTTTGTTTACCATAACATTTCAAATAAAATCTTACAAATTGCATACTCCCGCATACTTTTGCCAGTGTCTTTTATTTTTAAGTGACTGGTTGGAATAGCTAACATTTATGTTTCATACTTTGTGTAATCCCAAGCTTCTCCTTCAGAAGATGATTGAATCCAAAATGCGTCCAAATGCTGGCTTTTATTAAAGACTGGGCTGATCAGACAATTTTTTCTTTCTCTATAGCAGAGTCAGCAGCTACACTTGACTGACTGTGAGCTGATGCACAAGCCTGTTTCATCAAGAGTAACCATAAAATTATTAACCATAAAATACAAGAATTGATATTTGGGTTTTTTGTAATTAATACAGAATTATTTATATATTATGTTTTTGTTTTTCATCACAAATCTATGCTTGATATATGACTTGCGTATGTTTCCAATTTGCAAATGTTTGATCATCTGGAACAAAGCGAAAAAAGGCACAGAGAGGCTGTATTTACTGCACAACAATAAAAAGGCACTGTGGCATTATCAAATTGCAGATGCTCGCTGTGAAGCATGGTGGCTTCTTCACTTCCTTTCTTATGACCTAACCAACCGGTATCATCTCTGGAGGAGACGATAAAGGATGAGCTGTTATCATGACAACAACAGGGGGGACCCGCTGATGATAATCAAATTGGCCATCTGAGGTGATAATTGCATTTGAGAGGGTTCACGAGAGCTCAGAATTTGGGCAGCCTCCAGCATCTGCCTCCGGTCCCGCACTTGTGTTTTCTCTCCCATCCTTGCCACTGGTAGGCTGGTAGAGTTAAGGAAATGCTTAAATCACAGGGGCTCACCTCTAACAGCAAGAATATCTCCAGCAGATAAAAGGAGGTTGCTGCCTTTACTGGCTCCCGCCTGAAGTGCCTGGTGGAACATCAGAGACGGGGGCTGACCTGAACTTTCCTTTAAACAGTTCAATCCAATTTTTCTCTTCTCGCACATCAATATACCGTTCGTTCCTCATATCACAGCCCGAGCCCCTGTCCTCTGGTTCCCTTTTACTGTTGTTTCCGAGCGGCTTCCTTTTTGTCTTGTGCTTTTCAAAATTTCGTCAGTTCCAAGATTCTCCTCATTTGTGGGTATCCAGTTCACTTGCCATGTTTGTAGTTTGATCTAAATGCCTCACTGGCTGCGGATAGATGGGTTATAAGAAGAACCCAATTTTTTATGTCTCCGCGCCGGCAACAGCCAGAGCATATTGTTCTCGGGTTGTCCGTCCATTCTCGTGGACACGATATCTCAGTAACACCTTGAGGGTATTCCTTCAGAATTGGTAAAAACGTTCACTTGGCAAACTGATTAGATTTCTTTGGCTAAAGTTCAAAGGTCAAGTTCATGATGATCTCACAAAACATAGTTTTGGCTTTGTAAAACACAACATCTTTGTACTAAATTTGAAGAAATTCCCTCAAGATGTTACAAACATTCACTTTTAGTCAAAGATGAACTGATTAGATTTTGAGTACTACTACTACTACTACTACTACTTCTTCTTCTTCTTCTACTACTCCCTTTGCCCTCTTTAGTAGTGTTGAAGAGATGGCAAAGTCATTTCAATGAGTGCAGCTCTCTCCTTGTGGGCTTAATGAAGATTTTCCTGCCTCTTTAAATCCTTCTTCCAGGGGTTCACTCTCCCCTCTGTCTCATAATTAAGTCAGTATATGAGCCGTAAAGACTGAACTCTCCTGAAATAAACCCTGAGAATTCTTCACCATCTGCTCTCTTCTCCACTCCTTCTGCACTGCAGCCTCCCACCACCATCACAGCTCTGGCCACCCCTGCTAGACTCCCTCCCACATGTTTACAGGAGGGAGAACAGTATTCACGGTCAAAGAAAATTAGCTGTTGTGCATCATGTACTGTATGTCCAAAAATAAACAACAAGAAAAAGAGAAAGAAAAATGGACTTCCTTTCTGCATCTGTCATGGACAACCTGTTCTTTTTTTCTCATTAAAATCCCAACCCTCCTAACATACTTTTTCTCTCGCTCTTGCACTCACACATCTTTATCTGTTTCTATCACTTCAAGCACCGAGGGGAAAAGAAAGCAAAGCTGACAAAATGGGCTGTCCGCTTAATAGTCGCTATTCATTAATTAATCATAGTGTTCATTTCCAAACGTTGAGTACATTCAAGTGAAATACAGACGGTGTCAGGGGTACTGGCTGGAGGTGGACTATTTTATTTAAAGACTTGAATTTTAATACCCTTCTCTATACAGTTGCTATAGGGATCCCAGCGGCAGTCAGAGTTTAACATTTTCATAATTAATTCCCTTAAATTAGAGGAGAGGTTCACAACCTAAAGTCTGTCTTAAAACAATAGCCAAGTGTCCATTGAAACAGCTTTGATTGGTGTAATAATTGTCCCTGTTCATACTTGTCATTAAAGCTTTTGAAAAAGGAAATAAATAACATGATCCTGTGCTACTGTTCAACAAAAGTTATGGTATCTCACTTTAAGATATCCCTTCCTAATGTGCTTCTAATGTAAATGCTGTATTCCTAAATGGATTTGAAACTATGAGGCTTCAGCAGTTTGAATTATAATCCAGAGGCACAGTCTTAGATGAACTGATGACTGTGGCTTTGGTCCCCCCCCCCCCATCACTTCAACTGGAAGCACTCATTATTGAACAGGCTCTTAAAACCACAAGTATATCTTCTTATAGATATCAAAACTTCTAATAAAAGTGTAAAATATGGGACCTTTAAGTGCCAAAATCCATCCCAATGTAGTTTTACATCTCCTCTCTCAAGCTTCTCTCTGGAGCTCTAGAAACAATAGTTTGGTTAGCCAATCAGAAGAGAGGAGGCACAGAGCCTCTCTTCTGAGTGATCAAATAAAAATATAACAGATTTTAGGTAAACACTCAGAGGAACCAAGTCTTGCAACGGTGGGTCCGGGTGGGCCGGGCATGGGGCACCTGAGGGCCATGACTGCTTTGTTGTGATATCACAAAGTTACAGAAGTCCTGACAGCTCATTTTAAGGCTCAGTTTCTGAATACATTCTGTGTGCATTTCTCTGTTGATGGATACTTTCAGTGTATTAATGTAGAACCTAGACTTGCTTTATAATAAAAAAAGACAGAAATCTCACTTCATACAAGATGGGACCTTTAATGTCCAGTATGAACAGGAGGAATAGTGAAGCAAAACCTGTTTCATTATTAAAATGGGCACCTGATTATTGCTTAAAACTGACTTGAAAAAACATATCCATTTAAAGTTCATGCACACAAATTGCTAATTTGTGCCCTCAAATCGACTTGTGTAAACCAACTTTTTAATTAGCGCACTGAAATTACTTTGTTCAGTGCCTCCAATGCATAATTTTTGCAGAGAAATGAACAGACCAGAACCTGTGATCCTGTAAGCTACATTTAAGTAATGCCATGGATAAAAGTTAATATCCAATCAGTCCAAAACCAATCAATGCTCATAGTGACATGTACAGCTAACAGCTAGGAGTTCTGTACAATTAATAACAATTCCAGTAATTTGGTGGCACCTGTAAACTAAAATTAAGCTGGTAGCTGGAGGCTGCCAGTCTTGGTGATCATCCCTAACTGACTAGATCAGCCAGAATCCATTCATACTTCTGAATATACAGAAAAATGACTAAAATCTATTAATCTATCTAACATTTATTATATATGACCAAGTTTGTTGTGGACAGTTGGGCCATCTGTATGATTGAATGTTCATGAATGACTGACTGACTGACTGACTTACTGACTAACTGAGTGATTGTAGTTGATTATTATATCATATTTCCACCATTGGTCAGCTGAATGACATGTGACTGAGTTGGAGTTTCCCCATTTGCTGTTGCTCTTTCAAAATGAATTGGCACAAAGAGCTTCTATCAGGGGCAATCTACAGCCTGTAGTGTTGCCAATTTAGTGCATTTGTTGCTAGATTTTTGGCTGGACTGCAACAGTGGAGCAACTTCTGAAGGTAACAGGCCTTTATTTCTAAGTTCCTTTTTTGGATATGTATCATTGGGCATAGTGCTATTTTAGTACGAAGCATCGTTTTGATCACAATCTGTTAAAGTTACTATAGTACGCTTTAATGCAAACTTAACACTTCCTGTAAGCACTTCAGATTGAAATCCCCCTGGCATCTCAGTGGACAGAAACCTCTTTCTTTCTTAACAGGGCTTTTATGACTGTGCTGCGATAAACGCATTGTCTCACTTCCACTTGCTGGTGTTTACATGCTATTCAGATCTGCTAGTTTCTTTAGCTTGGCAGTTACCGATGGCTTCTCTCTTTCTCTCGCACTCCCCTGCTCTCTCTGCCTTCTTTACCAATAAGGCTACATGTAATTGAAGTAGTTTACTTGCCATAATGGAGGTGAGGCTCAGTGAATTGGAAGCGCAACTCCGCTTCCCTGCAGCTCCCGAGTAGCCGTGAATCCAGGGCGGCTGGGTGACCGCCTGTAACAAGAGGCACAGCCCTTAGGCCACAGTTCACATCCATACACGGTCCAGCCATGTACTCAGTTTATACCTAGTCTTGTTTTTCTAACTTATGAAGTGAGTCACTTCCATTGACATCACTTCTATCATCCAGCTCCCTGGTCAGTCAGAGAAGACAACTGGTGAAAGATGAGTCGAGACATATTGGTTTCATATGATTGTCATCCATCATAAGCGGCCGTGTGTCCACTTGTTTACAATATATCAGGCTTCAAGCAGTACTCTTAACATGACATGACATGTCATTCATATCACAGCAGCGTTTTCAATCTCTTGTTTACAAACACAGTCATGTGAATCATATTTAGCAAAAGCATCATTTCAGAGTGAACAAATTGAGTTCGCAAGCTGCCTCTGTAAGTATGTGTGACATAAATTCTAATAGCTACAGAGCAAACAGAGAAAACTAAATTAGACATCTTCATTAATTGGTGTTTAAAAATTTGAGTTATCACAGAAATGAAAAATGACATTTTATGAGGGCTGATTCTAACTCCATGGGCTAATTTATTCAGTCTTCACAGGTCTCAAGTGTAAACACTCTTGATTGGTTTAGTTCCACTTTATGATGTGTTAAAAAAAAAAAAAAATACAAAAAAGAGGGAATGCCCATTCTGATACTTTGGAGCCACATAGGTGATGTTAATCTTCTACGATCTTTAGTGTTGTGGTCCAAAAAGCCATAGTGACATACAAGCACCGTGAGCCTCCCTTGGGTGCAGCTCTCAGTGAAGCATCTCACCAGTTGTGCCCAGGTGAAATATATCAATATCTGTGGGCTGATAACCGTTTAAGCCAGTTCGATCTCGCTGCGTCAGGAGCCAATCCCTCACCTTTATTCATCTGGCTGGCCTTCATCTGCTCCCGTCTGACCCGGGCCATTAATTACCCCGCAGCTGGATCCAAACACTGGCGACAACACGCGGCAAAGCACGCCACAATAATAGAAACTGATGAGGGCTCGCTGGCTGTTCCTCTACGCTGGGTTCTCCCAGGCTAGGCTGCCATGATTTTCATTTTTCATCATACATTTGAGGTGATGCCTCCCCTAGCATCACCGCGCTTCTTGGCCCTTGCTCTTATATATGTTTTGTCAGGAGCAATAGGTTCATACCTCCTTGATGTTGTAGCTGCAGATGCACCGTGGCATCTTGTGTGTGTGTGTGTGTGTGTGTGTGTGTGTGTGTGTGAATGGAACACAAACAATGACAAAGCCTTTATCTTTCTTGCTGGAGGAATCCAAAACAAAGGCTCTGTACTTTGTATGTGCTACAAATTTCTTCAAAGCCACTTTTGTAAAAGATTGAAATGGCGCACTGAGACGAGTGCTTTGACGATAACAGTGTAGAAAATGAAATCGGGAAAAACTTTTAAAGAGCAGGCTTGGTAACTCAAAAGTTTGTCATTTGGTCCCTGATGGAAACACCTATTCTTTGCTTCAGACTGTAAACAATAGAGCCTAGTGGGGATAAGCTCTGTGGGACATATCACAAGGATTTTAAAAAGTAATAAATTCTATCAACATTCTGCCTTTTAATAATGAATAACTGTATGTCAGTTGTTAAACTTTATGAATTCTTCATAATTTATTGAACCTCTGTTGGAGCCTATGTTAATGCTCTAAATGCAGGCAGCTAAAGAAAACAGCCACTGAATATCTATATTTTAAATGATTTGACTATAGTTAGAATTAGTCATTAGAAGAAAACCTTTCTTAGCTGCCCAAATTGTATTTTGCACGTGATGACACGTGCGAAAAGATTTATTATGAAAGGATTTGCTGAGTAATTGAAGGGATTGATAGGGATAATGGGGGAGTTGGAGATCAATATCATTTCCAGTTCATTTCCAGCCCTGCAGTTCTTCCTTAAAGTAAAGCTCTGAATAATTCATCTTAATTGTAAATTGATATATTGCAAGGAGAAGTAGCAGTAGAAATAAAACATAATGATGGCAGGAAATCCTTCCTTGGTAATTTCGGGTTTGGGAAACTGACAATTTCTCAGTTATTCAGTTACAGGGTGTTGTTTGCTTTAAGTTTATGAATGGCTTCCAGTCATGCCAAATAGCTATAAACAGCATTTAGCTATATTCAAAAGTCAAAGCTTTTTTGCTGGATGCACACAGAGCTGGATGCACTGTTTAATGAGCAATAGACTTAAATTGCACTTTATTTTAGTTAGCAAAACAAATACGCCTTTAAAGTGTGAGGCAAAAGCAAAGAGAAAATTCAATTACATTGTAAGATATTTTATCAGTACAGTGTGTTCATAACATGGTTTAGATGAATTAATGGACTTCCAGACCTCATTTACTTGACAGTATTGAAATGCAATTACTACTAATCTGGATAAGTAGTAACATGTTTTACTAAAGTAAATAATGATAAAATAGAGACAACAAAAAGGAAAAAAGGAATTTAAATCTCCTTTCTTCTCCGATGTCTTTATTTATGTTTCTCACTCCTCCTCATTGCCGCTGCCACACCTGTCAGTGAAAACTGGGGGAAGTGACTTGTTAATGGTCTTCTCAGCCACTTGGTAGAGCACATTTTGAGGATGCACTGCCTTTTTTCTTTTCCACTGACAGACTGTAACCTTTCTGGAAGGTGGCTTCCTTCCAGGAAGTTGGCGCCAGAAAACTCACTCTCAGCATGTGGCCATTAATGCATTCGCTAATACATTTTTGCAACTGAGTGTTTGGAATACCAAGTTTTCTGATTATAAACTGTTGTCAGTCTGACAAATCTAATGTCATCTCATTATATATAATATATATATTTGTTTAAATCAGTGGCTCTCGAGGTGGGGTCGGGGGATCCCCAGGGGTCCTTGAAGGGGTTCCTGGGGGAATAATTCATTTTCTGTATAATTACATCCATAAGTAAAACTAAAATTTTTTTATTTATTTTTTTTTAATTTGTATTTAAAGTTATCAGGTAATGTTAGTGGTAAAAATGAGTCAACAAAACGAAAAACCAAACCTAAGCCCAACAACAGTTGTTGACATTAACAAATCTCACTCTGATCACTGTGGGCAGTAAAACCAACTATCAAAAAAAAACCCACCAATAAAACTGTGACCCTCCACACAGATGATTAAGTCTCATCTGGTGAGGAAACTGCTTTATATGATTATATGATTCTTGTTTTTAAATATGACGTGACATGTTCATATTTAAAATGTTCTATTCCATAAATTTCATAAATTAATCTTGTCCACAAAAAAGAAAATGGAGAAAAGTTCATGTGTGCGTCTCTAACATTTGGTGGAGATTCATAATTAAAAACTGTGCAGCCAGTAGATTTGTTTTTTTGTGCCCTAAGGAACTCTACACACACACACAAAATATATTTTAACATGTATTTACTGTCAAAGAAACAATACTTTGGCTGTAAAAGTGCATGCAGCTCCCTATGTTTCATGTGTAGAATATGTGGAATCATTGAAGCACAGTTCAGTGAAACGCGGAGCCTTTCACTTACTTAGCATTCTGTCAAACAGCTCCAACACGACAGCATTTGATTTACTGTTCTGCAGAAAATCCTGAAAGGAAGGAGTGCTGACAGCTACCCATAAATATGGATAGGGCACTCAAACCATAATCAAAGGATTCACAAATCATAGATTTTTGTTTTGCTGCTGTCAATACATATGTATGTTTGCGAGACCTCTCATGGACTTTTACTTATCTACATTTTTCAGACAGTGCCCGACTGAAATGTCCTGCGCTTTACTCTGTAGCCTTTTTATCTGCGGTTTACAAAAACTGTTTATTCACTCGCAAAGAATATGTAAGGTAAAAAGGCCAAGCAAAGTTTAAACACACACACACACACACACACACACACACACACACACACACACACACACACACACACACACACACTCATCATGAGCATTTTCCTGTGTGTCTGAACGAGTTTAACCTTCCCATGAGTCTAGACTTTAATTCAACGCTTTTCATTTTTCAAAAGAATGAGTTCTTATATCATTGCCCAAACACACAGTCAAAGGCACGGAAACACACAAGCACATATTCATAGATATCAATACATGCACATATCTTCTCTTTTCAATGCACACGTGCCCAGACATTCATAAAAAAGGTGAGTGCACGGCCACCTGTTTTCTCCATCCCCTGCTTCCCCACAGATCTCAGGTAGCAGCCAGCTTGGCGGTCCACAGCAGATGGAAGCTCAGGCTTCCATAGGCTCAGTCCAACTGGGTTTATGAAAGCACCATGGATCAAAAGCAAAAGTCATGATATACCGGTGCAAGAGCAAGACAAAGAATAGGTACTTTAAAAAGTAGATAATACAACGAGTGTATAGGCCTGAGCTCAGCACGTCATACACAGATTTGGATCCAAATCCAGATGCAGAGCCCCAGCACCTGCGGTTGTTTTCGTGTGTCTGAAAGTGTTGGCTTCTGAATAGCGTTGCCTTCATGAGGTATGTTGCCTCCTCAATTAAAAGAAAAAGAAAAAAAAAGTTGCCATTCAGCAGCCAACCCTCAAGTCTTATAAACCTGATGTTCCCGCAGAAAATGAAAGCACTCCAGAGCATCAGCAATGTCAGCTACACAGTCACAAAGCAGCCTGCAGCTGTAGTAGACAAGATAAAGCATGCAAAAAAAACAGCTATGATCCTTGAACATGGCTATAAAAGATGCATTAGTAAAGAGGAGAAAACAATGACTTCACCTGTCTTTAACCTTAGAGCTTTGCAGCACTGGAACAAGGAACGTTCAGAGCAGATAAGCGGTGTGCTAAATGTCTGAATAATTACTTCATAATTTACATCAGAGCTGTAGGTGCTGGTAACTGCGAGTTGAATACGTTGTCAGGAAATACTGCGTAAACCTCAAGTGTTCTTGTAAGTCACACTCCATCAATTAAAAAAAACAAAAAAAACAATCAAGAGTTTTTTTATTTCGCTCAGTGCTTCATCAGGGTCATGAGAAAGGTGCAATGGACCAAAGGAGTGATAATCATTTTCAGAAAAATCTGAGAAAACACTGAGAAAACTTGATTAAGGTCATTTAACTGATTTCGATTTTTCTCTTCTTCTAACTTGCACAATAAGCCATGTACAACACTCAAACGCAGACTTGTACATGTACATGACAGTCCTTTAATCAGAGCAAGTAGGACACAGGAGGTCAATCAAGGAAGGCAAAGGTACAAAACTGGCAGGAAAAAGCAGGGTCTAAGACAGGAACTGAGCAAAAAGCACTAATAACTCACAATGGCAACACAAGAATTGCTGGTGCGCTGTCACAAGGGAACAAGACAAACTGGCACAGAGGGTGGGGGGGGCCCAATGAAACACAGGTGCAGCACATTAGGGCGGGGCAGGTAATGACACAGGTGGGAAACACACAAGGAGATGAAGTGAAGGACCTGAAATGAGACAAGAGTTGAGAATCAAAATAAATAACACTAAGAGAAAAGAAAAGTAACTGAACAGACTGAGGTGTGACAGTGTGTCGAGTGCCTATCTCCATCATTTACTTTGTTTGCTCTGAGACACAGTTATAAATGTATCTGATTACAATAGTAAAATAAAAGTATAAACAAATAAACACTAAATAAAGGTAGGAAAGGCTCATTAATATAACTTGTTATGAGATTTTACAGTGTGGAGCATAAAGTAAAGACAGCGTGTGTTTTCCTGAACTCCTTCATATATTAATATTCAAAGTTATCAGGACTCTCTCACTTTTGTTGAATGAAAGACAACCTTGATTTGTTGGCACGATTTCAATGTTGCTGATATTTAGGTTTCCATGGCCAAACAGCTTAAGCTGGCATCTTTTACAGTGCTGTATCAAATGCCCTTTTTGGCATGAACATATTTTTAAACATTTTTAAATTCAGCATTCATTCATTTTTCAGCACCATTTTTTCTAATCGCCCTGCAGCACTGATCGCAGTTTGAGCAGCCACAACCTTTTGGCTAGGGGTTTGTGTATGATGTAAGTTATTAAGCAATCATTTCAACATTAACTCCTTATGTCACGATATCTATAACATTCACAATACTTACAAATGGTTCACTGTGATTAGATGTAGCGGCTTCAGTTGCATTTTTCTCATCTGATGTACTATGGTGTCAGTACATAAGAGCTACAGTTTACCTTAGATGCGGGGGCATCACAGATAGCCCACTCTGCTGGAAAGTATCGAATTTTATAAAGCCCCACATCTGGGCATGAATGGCACACTGCTTGTGGACATATTTTTTTATTTTTTATTTTACTACATACAGTCAGAGTTTAAGTATAAGACTGTTGTTATTCTACATCTTAATTATCGTCCATAAATATCATAAAAAGACCACTTTCCCAAGCCTGTTTATTCCAAATTAAGATGCAAAGCTTTAAAAACTAATAAACTCAATAAAAACCTTCGCCTTAAACCTGCTTTTTTGCCTTAACCTAACTGTACCCTGGACTCATAACATGAACACCTCATCTACAGTGTCAAAGTCCTTCACTTTGCATGCCCGCCACCCACCACAACCACCTCCCAGCAACTTCTGCATGGTGAAAAATGCAGTACTTCGAGTGCTAGAGGCTTGGATAGGTCAAAACCTAGTACATGGCTGAGCAGTGTATGGTCAATGTGCAAAATTGAGGTCATAAATTGTTGTGGAACTGCTGTATACAACTACTTTCAATGGAAAGTGCTAAAGCCTAATCAAAAAGTGGTAAATGTTGCTAGATGACGTAGAGGGAAAGCCCAAACTCGTGCTCGCAGGGCAATACTAGTGACTCTCTACTACAGAGAGTAGCTAAGGTTTGTCCAAAAGTCCCTAGATTAGTTGCTAAGTGCTTTTTGAAAAAAAAAAAAAAAGTCACTAAGGGGATCTGAAGAGTCAAGTAAACATTGAGACAAATGTGCAAAGTTGGCAACACTGCCTGTTAATGCCCCCTGATATGATTCATTCATTTAGAAAGAGCAATGGCCAATTGGGAAACTCCAACACCAATTGTGTAACTTCAGAATTCAGTCACATGCCATTCAGACAACCAATGGTGTAACTTGATCACTCAGTCACTCAGTCAGTTAGTGACAGACATTTGCGTTTATAGGTCTGGTCCTGCCTAAAATGTTGTCTAGGCATTTCCTTTTAAAGGTTTATTGGTAAAACAAAAACAAAACAGACAAAAACAGAAAAACAGGACACTGGTTTGGGTTCCCATGACTCTGGCCCATGTCCCTGATTCTGTTTCCAGAACTCGCACTCAGTCCATGTCTGGTGAGGGACAATGAAGTGGTTATGATTGTAGCACAGATCTGCAGAGTGGGATGAGGATCACTGTTACTGTCCAGCGTGGCCTGCAGTTGAGGCACTGTGTCCCAGGATGGTGACAGCTAGAGCTGCTGGGAGCTGACGAGGCAAATGTGACTCATACTGTAGCTGCGCTGCATTCTGCCTGCCACACTTTCTGAAACCAAATCACTATATGATGGAGTGAGTTTCGCAATGGCCTCGTGAGATTGTGCTAGCAACACCAGCTCAAAATCTCATATGAATTGAGAAAACATCAACAGACAGAGAGAGAGAGAGAGAGCAGTTAATTACTGTTTATCAGTGTATATCTGTGGTCAATGTTATGATGTTGCTATGTGGCTAGAAAGATATTATACCCATAATTTGATGATTTTGCTCGCTAATGTGGCTAGCATAGCGGCAAATAGAACAGATATAGAGATGGGAATATTATCACACGTGCACAAAAGAAGCCATTGTTTGTTAGCTATTAATTACAACGTTACATGCTATGCCGACTGTGTTGTAATGACAAGTATGTCAGTCAGTCATGTTTGGGTTCATTAGGCAGACTAAATAGTTTGGCTTATAGCCAGGTGAAAGGCTTAACCTCTAAGCTGGTTAGAGATTTTGGCACTGACAAAGGCAAAGGCAAACCCTCCTTGGCAGTGTATGGCAGGCTGTCTAGGTAAATACTTTCTCCACCGCAATAAATGGAGCCTCAGTGCTTGTAGTTTTATTGGACTGCACAAACCACTAACATGGACAGGTTGTTTTTTATTTGTGACACAATGTTCCTTTTATCTGCTGTCTATCTTTTTAAGGTGTGTGTGTCTACAAAAGACTCCTGGTCTTTGTGCAAGTCTGGCGCTCTGGCTTTCAGCATTTGAATTAAACATCAGTATCCATTATGAAAAAAGACTCGAAAACCTGGACCTCAGAACGGTTTTTCAGTTTGTTTTTACTGGCTATTTCTTCTCTTGTAAGACCCTGTGTTGCAGGACCCACATCAATCCATGCATTAAAAAGAACCCATCGACTCACGCTGACAAGGTTGAGCTGGCCTGTGTTTTTGCGGACGGAGGATGAGCGGTTTCGCTGTAGACGGAGAGGGTGTCAGGCGAGCACAGACAGGTCATTTCCCATCCATGCAGGGGGCCAAAGCTGCAGATTCAGCAGTCCCGGATTCAGATGATGATGACAGCTATGGATGCACCCGGTTGGTTCCTCCACAAGGCCATTCCTCCTCATCAGCCTCTCAGAGGGAGAGTTCAGCCGAGTCAGCACAACACAGATAAAAATGTCGCTGTGTGGCCTCCTCTCTGTGCTTTGCTTTCTCATTCTTCTCCGTTGAGCAAAGGAGAGTGTGCATTTGAAAGAGAGGGAGACAGAGAGAGAGCGCAGGAATATAAGACGAAGGAGGCGGGAACAGAAAGGCTATCCTTGTGGGACTCGTTCGCTCTATCTCTGTCTCCCTCTCTTGCAGCTCCTGTTGCTCATCAACACGGAGAAACACTTCTGTGATTCTGGGTCCTGACATTAAAATGCATTTCCAGTTTTCTTTAACAATATTTCCTACAAATGGTGGTCACAGCATGCAGCAGTAATGGAATTCAAATGACGATGTACCTTATATTTCTTCGGATGCACACAGGAATTCAAAGGTCTCAACATGAGCAATGTCTCATTTTGTCAGGTGATTGCATTCACTTTAGGAAAGCTCTTTGGTGAGAGTTCTTTTATCATGCGCTCTCACAAAAACATGCTTGGGATGTTTAAAAGGTTTGATTCAGTGGGGTGTTGACAAGACCACGAGGAGACACTAGAGTGAGAAAAAGTGAGAAATAAACCTCTTCAGTTTCCCAGTATTGTGAATAATGGGTTAGAACAGGGGGATTTTGTGCTTAATTAACTGGTGAACTGCAGGATTATAAAATCCTCCCAAAAGATATGCTGCCATGTCCTACTTCTATCTGTTGTATTCAGTTTCATGAGAATGTAATCATCACAGGTGGGCTATTCTGGGTTTTCCTTGCACTGTTGTCCATGTAAAAGTGGAAAGTAGTAGAAATACTTAATCACAAGTAAAAGTGATGCATTTAAAACTCAGCTGAATATGAGTAAGTAAGTAAAGTATATTTAAATAACACTTTTCCCAGAAATGAGTCACAAAGTGCAAAACAGTTAAGATCAGAAAAAAATCACAAAACAAAGAAAACATACAACACGGGGATACAATAACATATCCAACAGAACACATAAGAAAGTGCTAAACCGAGCCTATTAGTGCTTCACGGAGCCATAATCATAGAAAACACACAACACAGGGATACAAAAGTGTATGAAGTAAATATTCCTTGTTTTTCTGTCGTCAATGGCCTTAAAGTATCAAAGCAAAAGTCATTTTCTTCCATAGAGAAAAGCCCATACAACTTTATATGATCTAATATATTACACTCCTCATTTTCTAATTTCCATAATTGGTCAAGATGGCGATCTATACACAGTCTCATCCAGTGGTTCTCAACCTTGGGGTCAGGTCCCTGTAAAGGGTCACAAGATAAATCTGAGGTGTCGTGAGATGATTAATGGAGACTTTCTTCCTCTAAAACAATGAGTCCATAGGTCGTCTCTGCAAGCAGCTTATTATGACCCATAGTTAAGCTTTATTGTTATGCAACTTCTAGTTGCCCTAGTAATTATGATGGGAGCAAAGGAGGGAGTCAGGTGACTTAGCAAATAGAGCAACAAAGTCCTGGTTGGCAGGACTTGCTGATTAACTCTTTCCAAAGGACCAAGAAAAAAAAACAACAAAAAAACAAGTCCTCCAACCTAAACGATCATATACATTTTTGTCCCTATCTTCTGATACGACCTAGAGGTAACTCCTAAGTGACTGCTCCTACTGGTGACAGGAAACATGCCACAGATAAACTGCAAAAAATTACTGCTGAGTGTCGAAGCATAAATTGTTGTTACTGTCAGACAGTTATTAAACGCACTATAGCATAAAGGCTTTAGAAAGTCACCTAAAATAGTATAAAGAGTGACAAAGTCTACATAGGGAAGACGTTGTGGTGGATGAATGGTTCAAGTTCAGGACTTAACCTGGAAGACTGGGGGATGACTTCCATGTGAAATGTTGATACTTGACTTAGTAACTGATTTTTTTTCCTAGTCAGTTCTCAGTCACTGTTTGGTTAGGTTTAAACACCAAAACTACTTGGTAAAGTTTAGGAAAACATCATGCTTGGGGCTGAAAAATGTCTGTGGGGGCGAGAGAGAGAGAGAGAGAGAGAGAGAATGGCTCATGAGCTCAGTGCCAGGTGAGTTGATGGATCAGCTGCTGCTCGTTGATTAATCACATTCTCACTTTAAATGTGCTGGACCTCGGATGGCTGCCACACACACACACACACACACACACACACACACACACACACACACACACAAAGGGCCCATCAGAGACTTGAACTGTGTTGTAAGAATAAGAGTGACTGGACTACATGAGCCGGAGCAAACGGGCAACCAGAGGCGCGGTGGAGAGTTGAATATTTATGTTGGAAGTGTGTGTGAACAGTGAACACAATAGAAGACAATGTTGGAGAGTGGATTGTCT
>NW_019524890.1:491229-559153 GCF_002814215.2 Seriola lalandi dorsalis | reverse complement strand
GGGAGACTTGCTACAGTTGTTCATTAAAGTTAGAGGATGTTTGTTGTCATGGTAACCAGAATAAATGTGTGGTTACAGTTAATAGAACGGTCAAGGTGATGGTATCAACAAACTAATGCTGACTCTCATTTCGAAACAGGAAGCGAACAGCGGCCTTTTGTGTTATAGACTAACGTTTTACCGACACATGTATCCACCACGACCTCCATCCTGACTTCTTCCTCTGCTTCCGTCATAATTACTACGGCCACTGGGTTGTAATAAGCTGTAACAGCTTTTCAGGTGTTTTTTTTATGGGAGACTGGTCTCAAAAAACCCAAATTCTGACACAAATATATATTAATATCTTGGATTATTCTCCCATCTTTGCTTTTTCATGAAATACTGGATAATCACTTTTTGGGCTCACAGTTATCTAAATTAAACCACTTTGCTGCTAACAACTCATAGACATCTGGACTAACACATTGCTTTTTTTGTAAAGGGTCTCAAACTCTAAATGTGGGAACCACTGGTTTAATCATTAATAAGGTGTTACATATTTTATTATCTTATCAAATGTTCTTAATATAAAGTGTTAATCTGAAAAGTAACTTGTCTCTAGATCTGACAAGTTAGTTAAAAGTACAAAATTTCCACATGAACTGTAGCGGAGTAGAGGAATGAGCTTGGTGGCTGTGGCGGCTCAATCCCCAGTTCTTCCTGTCTGCATGCCCGAGTGTCCTTGGGCAATACGTTGATTGATTGTTATTTGGATAAAAGTGTCTGCCAAATGACGAAATGTAATGTAAAGGAAGTAATTTAAAGAAATACTCAAGCAGTATAAGTATTTTATGAAGTTTCAAAATATAAATTTAGTACTGATTCATGTTTGAATGCCAGGGTGGTAGAAGTGTTTCTATGGAAAATAAATCAAACCTGGCCTCATAGAAAAATGGAATTGACATCAGGAGAACAATTGAAAACACATCCATGTTGCTAGATCGCTATGACAACAGGCAACAGACAGTTTAACCCTGGCATGCAGGCAACAACAAACATACACTGTATCAGCCAGAGGAGTTTTAACGGGCTGAACAGCTTGGAGGAGCATGCAGTGATGAAAACACAGAACACATACTCACCTTCAACTAAAATGTACTCAAGTATGAGCCTGAATCGATGTGAGAGACATCGGCGAGAAAAGGAAGACCCGCTTTGTGTTCCCGAACTAGTTTGTGAACCTGTCACTCTCACACTAAAAGACATTGCCCGGGTAACTCCAGATTTGGAAACCTTCTCAGTTTGTGACAAGACAATTATCAACGGTTCAGCACCAAGCATTTGAACCAGAAAATAAAGATGGAGAAAGTAAAAGAACATTATGTTGGCTCTGAACAGCTGTTGATGTTGTTTTTTTTTTTTTTTTTGGGATGAGGGAAAAACCACCAACACAGTTATGAAGAAGTTAATTAAATTCACGTTGTTGAGTTTATCTTTAAATGAAATGGAATAAGAGACCCTCCGCCTTGATTTGCTTTGTGATATGAATGAGGAGCTGATTATATCAGTGACTGTTTGCCCTTCTTTTTATTAGATTAATAGAGGGACATGAATTCATATCAAACATCATCAGCTCTGCGTCCCTACCTTTTACTTTCTTCTCTACTTTTCCCTTTCTCCTCCTCTCCCATCCTCCCATGATCTCTCCCTCTTGTATGTGTTTTTTTGTTTTTTTTTGTATTTGTTCTGGCCTGATAGTAAAAGTGGCTTCATAAAACAGGACACCCAGTTAGAGGTGAATGATGTTGGCTTAGTATTGACTGAAGCCGTCACGCACTCTGATGACTCATGTTAAAGCGCTTTTTGACTAAAAGGATTTGTAAAAGATGTGTCACTCACAGAGCGTTTCCATTCCTCTATTCCCGGTGGTGGGCTTCTTTGGACGAGAACAGTGAAACCATTATCTCTTTCTCTCGACTTATTGACAGGATTCTGGAAGAGGGCTGAATGGAGGTTAGCCAATCACAGCTATTAAGGTCAAGCACATAAATATACACTTCTCTGACATGGTGAAAGAGCAGTGTGAGGACCAGGCTTTATTCCCCATTGGAATCACATAGAGATCAAAGCAACTCATACTCTGATGGATTTTGTCTTATTGAGAAAACTGTAGCTTTTTGATGTCAGGAGACAAAGATGAACAGTTGGCAGAGTGGGAAAGCCAATTCATAAAAGCAGACAGGCTATCACTGAACACAGGTCCATGATGAGCCAGCTTCACTGCGGGATGCCTGACTCTGAATGCTGCACTTCACCTCTGAGTCAAAAAAGCTGCTCTCATGGCTATGTGACTTAATCTTATGTTTCCCAAATTAGTTCCAGGGCTAGTCAGTATGCATGATATTCACAGAACTGAAAAACACTGCAGTTTAGATATGTAAATTTTAAATTACAGATCCTCTTAGATTAAGCTGCATCCCCGTTTAAGTACATTATATATGAACTATTTGTACAATAAGAAAATAAATATGTATGATCCTATGACCATCCTCACAATGATTGATTGATTGGAAAATCCTAGTGCAGTCTATGTCTTTGTGTCCCCGCATTGGATCCACGGGAGGAAGTTCACTGTCAGATGCCAAGGAGATTTTAAAGATTACTGCACAGATTTGGCATTGTCAGACTCAAGATGGACTTTTTTTTTTTTTTTTTTTTTTTTTTTTTAGAAAAAAAGATTAAAAGTTATATGGAGGTAACATCATTTTTATTCCACACATTCTTCTTCCTTGTCCTAACCTGACTGCCCACAATGCAACTCGACCTTGAAGCTTCAGTCGGAGAATCGGGTGTGTGCAAGAAGCAGCTAATGTAGCCTCACGCCTCTAGCCTCAAGCAGAGATGAGAAAGGAGCACCTACATTACCCACAATCCATCAGCTTCTGACAGTTTGGGTGGAGATTCAGGTGTATTGTGCTAGTAGCACAGTTACCGTTTAAAATATAAGTTTGGGCTACTACTACTCAGTTCAGAGTCTTCACCTTGTTTCTCCAGTGATTTGAGTAGCATCCTTCTGCAAAATGGATCAGCTGTTTGGCACGTATCCATGACAGCACTGTATATCGTCTACAACACAGTTTGGTGAGCATGTGAGCTCTGGAATCTGCTTGAAATAAATCCCCCAGACCACTGCTCGGTGGTAGACCCAAGCTAACATTGATGGCTGACAAAAGACGGGTTGGAAAACCGAGATCTCAGGTGTGAATATCCCATCGACCAGTACTGTTTGTGGTGATGTAAAGCTGACAGTATGATTGAAAGATCACACCTGGAAGCATTAACTGTATG
The DNA here is from genome assembly GCF_002814215.2 of Seriola lalandi dorsalis. Classification (NCBI taxonomy): domain Eukaryota; kingdom Metazoa; phylum Chordata; class Actinopteri; order Carangiformes; family Carangidae; genus Seriola; species Seriola lalandi. The sequence goes on along the minus strand of NW_019524890.1, from coordinate 555,823 downwards.
TTCAAGCTGAAAGCGCCGAGAGTGAAAACATTCTGGCTCCTCTACCAATGACACTGTTGAAGTTTTTGGGCGCTCTGACGTAGATGACGTACATGAAACAGAGAGCTAGCAAGTTTGATCAAAGAACAAAACAGACTCGTCAAACAAAACACAACTCTATTAACAAAAGTTAATAGAGTTGTGTTCTTGAATGTTCTGTAGAGCGGAGCACGTCTACATTCCGATTGGTTGCCGCCAAACAGCGGCGTAGCTCGTTACCATAAAGTTGCCTGGACTTCAGTGTTTTCTGACACCCACACCGCCTAAGAGACGTCGCCAACATGCATGCGGCTTCTCGCCACCAAGAGACGCTGGCTCACATGGAAAATGAATGACTTCCGGTCACTTTGACATTCTCAACGCTTTCAGTCTGAACGCACAGGAAGTGTTTAGGTTTGTGTTCTGAATGGCCACACTCAAGGGCGGCACGCAAAGTCTACCATCAATAATCAAACCACAGGGTCTATTTACAGCATTGGTTCAGGAAATGTAGATTGTTTTAACAGACCAGTGCTGCTCTGTTGCCGGTGAGGACAGTTTCAGTGGACTAATGTAGTGAGACACCATTCTCATGAAGAACAAATAAAGGCAAATGACCTTCTCTCATAAGCAGATGGTCCATTTTTTCGAATCTATGTCACTGATAAATGTTACATTATGGGCAGATGGCAGTGGACAAAGTTCTATCAAGCAGAAAATTATACAAGGTATTTCATATAGTTGCTACAAACAGATGTTTTGCACTGTTGTCACCAGCAATGACCTCCTCAGACACATTATCATTAGATGCCAGCTCTTCTGACTGTGGCTGCCATCTTGAATTAGTGACGGCCTAGTGTGCAGAGGGCCTTCCTGTCTCCCTGTCATCTCTATGGAGACAGAGGAAGTGGATCTCGCCCACAGCTTGTGCCCACATTTCACATCTACTCAGCTTCACGCCACAGTATTCCTGTAGGCTGCTGCAGAGCACGATTCTGCACATGAAGCCAAGCAGACTTAATAAACATGATCAACTCTCCCATCCTTCTCCATTTAGGGTTTTAAAAGTCTTCAGATGGTGTAAGTACAACGGCAGGAGCAGCAGTTTGGCTGAATATGACGTTATAAATTGAGGCATAAGTGCAAGCAAGCATATTTCTAATTCAAATTTCTGTGTGTTGCACCAAACATCTCTTACGCTGCTACCTGGCAATGCTGCAAACTCAGATGACTTACAGGAGTCTGCGAAGCTCATTTGCTTCTGCCCTCAGCATGTCCACCGTCTAGCGCTGCTAGCAGAAGCCGGTGAGGTAATGGTGGAGGCATACAGCTGAATTTAAGTCAAATGCTTTTTGATCAGAGGGGAAAATCCTTTACTCCAGTCTGAGAATCAAAGCAGGGGCAGCGCGTAAGGAGCGCTCCTAAGGGCTAAAGAATTATTGCAATCAGATGCACGGCAATTAGCATATGACAAAGTGAGAAAATCGCACACAAAATGTAGCTTAATACAAGTAAAAGTGTGTTAATTTAACTGTGCTGATGAATGCGTAGAACACTTTCTATGAAAAATTCGTTCGTCACACACGACAATTCCTGGGATGACTTCTTTTCATTACATTTATTTAGATTTACTCGTTTCCTGTTAACACGTACAGTATTTGCATAACACAAGAGAGGGGGGGGGGCAAAGTGAACAAAGCATTATTAGAAGGTAATATGACAAGCTGCATATGGCACTACAATGAAGAGAACAAACATAAAAGGTTTATTGTTTTGACAAGAGCTGTTTGATGCAAATCAAAAGGACAGGAGATTGATGGACTGATGAAAGCAGTCAGATCATATTTATATATTCATCATGACATTTAGCTTCCCTCAGTTTAAAAAAAAAAAGCTTTCTCTACTGTCACTGCCAAGGAGGTTCTCCTCATTTTACGCTGTTTGACATTTGAAGTCAGCTCAATGTGGAACTCCAGGTGGAAAAGGCTTAATGGGGATGAAGCTGGGTGACATGTGAACTGTGCAGGGACTGGGAGTTCACTGCTCCCCACAGATGTTGTAATTATGCAAAAAGAAGTGGTATTATAGTTACAGTAGGTTTAAAATGTGGTAAATGGATGGGTGGACAAACAAAGAAACAGACAATGAGAGAGACATAAAGACAGGTTAGCATTCATAGGACGTGCAGCTCACACTACATAGGCGATATCACATGACTAACACTAAATAACTGGTTTTAATCGCTCCACAGCTTTGCCAATTTTTAGCCTGCACAAAATCCCAACTCATCTCTTCCGGATGAAATCAATCGCACCTCTCAGTAAAATGTCAGGGTGGTAAAGATCCATAGGGTGGTCGGGTTAGAACACTTACAACCTGAAGACTTACAATGTAACTGTGGTTATTCTGTATTTAACATGTGTTATTATATCATGATCACTGAATGTCACTCTGAATGTCTCGTACAATTTATGTGCTCCACAACTGATTTGCCACAATGTGCTTGTGACATGACTTCATGATGGAGTTTGACAATAGCAGCCTTTCATAGCTGTGCACTTGAGGAAGGTATGTTTCTTTTCTACTCCAGCCTATTTGGTGTGAGCTGCTGCAGTGTTGGACAAACCTTGTTTGCTCTTGAACCTTTTCTTGACTTCTCCTTATTATTATTACACGTCCTTACGATATGAAAACATACAATGAAGTAAAAATGAATCTGTGTAGCGTGGCTGTAGCCTGCACAGCTGTAGAACCAAAAGCAAAACACTGACGCTGTATTTTCTCCTCCACACCACAATAAAACTTGAACATGGGCTGTAATATAATGTGTAGCTTTTTCTCCCCTTTTTACTCATTAGGTTCACAGTAAGAACCAGGTTGTTGGCGCCGGTTTTGTTGCCCAGCAAAGTTGCCTGTATTTTCAGAAGTGCACAGAGTATAATTTATTCCCCCTTTCCTCTAAAATCTCCAATTGTTGGTGTTGTTTACTTCTGCTGAACTTACATTTAAAAACCTGTTAAAACCAGTAAGTGATATATTGCTTCCTGATTCATATAACTAAATTACACTGTAAATTATGGGCTTTATTATAGAGAGTTAGAAAAAAGAAAAAGAAAAAGAAACCGGAGTAATGGAGACAGAATTACGAGCTTCTTTATATACCAACTGCCCTTGTTGATAAACCCATCCCATAACGCGTCTCATGGCCATGACAGACACGGAGCAGCCAGGCCAGTTTTGTTAAGGCTCTGACATATCTCTGAATGCAATTATTCATTGTCACGCCACGCGCTATCTTCATTGTCATCTATTTCCCAGCCCGCATGTCATCTTATCGTCCTCAGCCCCTGTGAACCGTTTCCTCGGCCCAGCTTCCCGAGCGCAGCAGGGAGTGGATATCTCAAACTTGCCTTGTTAAACACAAAATAGAAGGCAGGCCACAGAAAGGCTGAGTGTCAGAGCCACTGGGTTTGTTGAGCAAACACCATCAGTTAGAAATTCATGTTTGTGTAGAGGAGACACTGACAGTATGTGAAACAGGGGAAAGCAAAAGATGTGAGAAAGATAGATAGATAGATAGATAGATAGAAGCATATACAATTGACAAACATGATTTTGCTAATTTGATGATGATTCGATGCAAAAGTGAAAATGGTTTTGAATTAGATGAATATATTCATGACTCTACTTCCATCAAATGGAAATGCATGATATGCTCAATGTTTAAGTGGCTTACATCATGCCAACGTCGTTGCTAGGCAACTGACAACAAAAAAAGTGAACATTACCTTATAGTCAAATAGTGAATGTTTTCTCTTTTTTCTTTTTGTTTACTGCTTTTTAACATTGCACCTGGGACCACTGAACTTCTTTAAATGACTTGATGACATCATATACGGCTTGTTACAATAGACTCCTGAAATGTCATGGCTGAATGTGAGATCCTCTTTATATTTACTCCAGGCAGTTTCTCTATTCTAGTAGCATTACATTTGCAAGAATATACTGTCATATGTGAAAAGAATAAATATATATATATATATATATATATATATGTGTGTAGTGAGAGGTGGGGGGGGCATAGAAGTGCTCTCTCTCATGTTTGCAGACTGTTTGCAACTTATAGATGTCTTACAAAAGATACTATACAAATAACTACTGCTATTAATAAGTGAGGTAATGCTATATGAATATATAAATGTATTACCAGAGAAGGATGACAGCATTTTTTCATTCTTTTAATGCTATTTTCGCTGTTTCACTTTCACTACATTGCTTTATTGTTAGCTTATAGATTCATTTACTTTCTTTTCTCTCTCTCTCATTGTATTAGTCATTTTTCCCATATACTCTCAGAGACTTGCTTATTTATGCCCCAAGCGAGGGATGACACTTTTGTTTAAACTGTTTTTATGGATGGACTATAATATTAATGAATTTCAACTTAAACTTGAAGAATATGCACCACTGGCTCCAAATGTTCAAACTTTTCACTCGCTGCTCTCTCGTGCACAGGGCGTCCCTCTCGCCTCACATGTCTGGCTTTCTGCTCAAAGCTTTCTACCTCTCTTTCTCTCTTGTCTCTTCCCGTGTGTGTGTGTGGGCACGTGTACACATGTGCATACATAGGTGGACCAGACAGGAGCATGTTGATTATCCTTAGGGAAGCCGGGATGAGATGGCAGTGAAGCATGATGAGTGGGAGGTGTATGATGCTGGCGTGCCACTATCTATTCTTCCTGCTCTGCAGATGACATCAGCCCCGAAGGCAAAGTCTTGACACTGGACATCTCTGAGTCATGTGGCAGAGGGCCACAGTGAGATGAGATCTCTTAGTCACTTCCTCATTGTCGCACACACACACACACACACACACACACACACACGCATAGACACACTTACTGTACACTTCCCATCATGCAGCAAAGAAATACTAGTGTTTAGTAGTGAATTAGAAGTCTAAGGTGAGAAGAGTTGTCTACAGAAGCTGCAGGATTCATGGTGACTGCTTCCACACCCACAATCTTCCACACACTTGCTGCTGCAAACTATAGTAAGCTTGTTTTAAAATTACTGCAGCAGTATTTTACATGCTGTAACTAAGACTCTGCTGGAAAAACTTTTTTTTTTTTTGCATGTTTCGTCCATCGGATCATCCTTCTATTTTTCTTCTTACATTACAGTAAAACTGCACATAGAATCCTCAATGGACATAACAGACTGGAGGCTCTGTGCTTACGTTCAGTGTGAGCAACCAGATCATGACGGTGTGTGAGTGTAATACTTGCAGGTTTTTGGCCCTGCAGGAAGGTTAAAGTGTTAGTTCGGAATATTCAACATGAGGTTATGTGAGGTAGTCATCTATAGTCAGTGTATTACCTGCAGTAGATTTGGATCAGTTTGGAAATGCAGCCGGTAGAACCGCAGCAGAAGCCGAGCGATGTGCTGCTGCAAAAAATGTGTTTTAGCCACTTAGCCACTTTAGCCCGCCGTAGTTCCAAAGGAAAGTTTTTGACGGCAAGATAAAGATGAAGAAAAGTGAAAGGATTCAAAACGTAGCGTCCACTTAAACTGATGTTAGCTTTTTTCGGTGGGAATTTTGTAAGTGGCTCAAATATGTGTTTTCTGCTGGCTCCCGTCCACAGCAGCACATCACTCAGCTTCTGTGCTGGTGCTCCCGACTGCTTCTCTAAACTGGCAGCGCGCTCATCCGAATCTACTGCAGGTAATACACTGACTATAGATAAGTACCTCACACAAATAACCCAAACTTTCACTATAAATATTAAAATCTCTAGTGTGAGTTACAAGAATAGAAGAGGCACGCTTTACTTAACTTAAGTGAATTAAGAATGGTAATGGACCAAAGTCCTAGAATTTTATATAATAATGTGTCTGGTGAGATTTTTTTGTTTCACTTGACATTTATAATTTTGCACATTATTATTTTCATATTCAGAGGCCTCTTCACACAGAAGAGGACAGACCTGATTCTTAGGTTTGGTTTGGTTTTACAAAACAAAAAAGATGCTCATGTACTCTGCTTTCTTTTGTTGTTTCTATGTTTACCATCAAGCTCCATAACCGCCACGCTACCTATTGTGATGTATGATTGTGATTTCCAAGGTGCACGTTGTATGAAATTCACCCAGTGATTGATTTCCCCTTGCACAAGGGGAATGACAGTCTGAAGATTATCGGTTTGTTTTTCCTCTCCCTTCTCTCTGTGCACAGGTAATTTTCATGTTGTGAATGGAGGTATCGATTCAGGCTCCGTTCTGTTTGTCCTCAGCTCAGTTTATCATCTGAGGAGAAAACAGGAAGGGAAACTTGCACAAGTTTCACTTCATAGCATGGGAGAATGTGATCAATAGTCCCAACGTGACATGCTGCTTTGTTGAGGGATTTTTGTCACAAATTTGTGATTCGATTTGAGTTCCATTCTGTCTTGATTCACTTTCTTTCCAAAAATATCTATTTTTTTTTTTTTTCCTTTAACAAAAGTATTTTTCCATCCTGTATTTTCATTCAGAAGCTTGAGGCAGAGTGATTGTGGATGTGATTCATTTTGATTGTCTGCTTTAGTAGCTGAAGTTCATAGTTGTCAGAAAAATGCTAAAATAGATCGTTTCCGGTGACCCAGACAGGATCAGGTGGAGGTGGTGAGGGTGTTGATACGGCTGGTGGTGACACTCCTGTCAAAGGAAAGAAGCTGCCGCAGCTGCTAACCTATGATTCCTCAGTTCACTGAGCGTCAGGTTTAAGTTAAAGTTTAATGAACACAACACACATGTTCATTATTTATCACCCGACAGTAACTGTTGTTTTCTTTATCTTTTTTTCATTATGTATCACACAAGTATATATTCAGTGATCATCATATGTAGAATTGTTACTACGAGCAACCTCTTTCACATAAACATAGGCATTTGTTAACATAAACACAGTGGTTCTAGCAGCTTTAGTGAATCCAGCAGGATACAAAATCATCCTCTGCTGACACGTCATCATCAATTATTTGTACAACCCTCCCCTACATGCAGATGCAACAAGCGCACCTTGCCAACATTGTTGCAAAAAACAGGATTGACTGACTGTTTGCATTGTGCCAACTGTGTCTCCTCTGAGTCTTGTTCGCATACAGCTCATTTCAATCAGCAAACCATTTTGGAGGAAACAATGCTTGAATTAATTGCAGCTGGGGATTGCATGTCATTTCGATGTTTCCTATCTACTTCAGCTGCCCGCTAACTGTCGAATACAGACAACGTGCCCGAAAAAGTAAAAGTCATCACTGACTTGAAGCATACAGGGGTCTCGTCTGTATCTCTAAGGCTGGATTACCAGTTAGGCAAAGCAAGGAACTGCCCCAGGGCCCCAGACCAAACAAGGGCATCAGAATTCTCCTCTGGTTCATTGCATGTCCACTGGTTTTGGTCATTTGATGCACAGGTAAATATGGCTGTGCACACATCCATATATACATGTATATGACTTTTTCACTGTTATAATATGCCGCACTTCCACTTGAACCGCAAACAATCCACAAGATGCCGGCACGAGACGACGGCAGCGGCTCTTTGCTCTCTGGTTTTGGTGCATTTTTTTTTGTATGTTTTTGCTCTTGCATGTCAGTATTTGTCTGACAAACTCTGTCTTTTGACTTTGGATTATGGTACAATTTTCCTAATTTCATTGTATGCAGAGTTTACAGTGACAATAAAGGCTTTCTAACTCAGAAAACGTCCAGTTATAATTAATCAAAACTGTGAGTAGCGTCATCTGTGTGGTATAAATGTATCTCCTAGAGCTAATTAGACAACAGCAGTATTGACCAGTATTTAGAAGACATATAGGGTTTCCTCAGATCCTTCACTGATGCTGCTGCTCCTTAATCCCAGTTCTTGTTTTTCTCTCCTGTTCAAGTGTCCTCAGCCCACTCTGTTCATCCAGCATGACCTTTGCCCTCTTTGTTCTTTATATAATACACTGTCTGTTTGATCTGTTGCATGTCCTTTTTATCCATGTGCCCTGTCCTGATCTATAACGTAGCCCCGTAGAGTGACTGACACCAGGATGCTAGCTTGGGCTGACACTTGACTCCGTGCTCCCAGACCTACAAGCTCTTTATTTACTGCAATGTGACCACATCAAAGGTATTTCCTTTGGCTAACAGTTATTAAGCGGTTGGACCCAGTGAAACAAAATGTCTCTCGTGCCCTTTGAATGCCAGCGAGTTTGTCTCATTGGGGCCATCACATTCAGCAGTATCTGTGCTGCTGCATTTACAGTAAGTACAGATGGATTCCCTCATACCAAAGACAATGGGTTGACCCTCTAACACCCTCCCATCTGCTTCTGTTTTTAAGGTTTCAGTTGTATTGTATGCTCTAAATTACACTGTACCTGGATTATCAGGTATTGTTTTACCAGAACGGTTCGACAGAAAAATGTATGTTTTCAAGCTGAATTTCTTAGCCTTCACAGCATATTTGATACTGCTAGAGAACATGCAGTAATAAAGGTAAGTGCTGAATTGAGAGAGAGAGAGATAGAGAGAGAGAGAGAGAGAGAGAAAATACAAGAAATCTTTTCAATGCACATCATCTGCCTACTTCAATTTGTGCTAAAAAAAAAAAAATGTGTTAAAAATGAGAAAGATGTCCAAAAAGCAGTGAACAAAAGCAGAGCTGGTATGGGTGTGGGGAGAGCGGTTAGCCAACAGACTGTAATATCATGCTTCAGTAAAGCTGCTGTGGTCAGAGCAGTCAGCAGAGGACAAGAAGAGAAAAGCAGCACTGGTGACATTATTTGTTGAATCATTGATGTCGGCAAGATTTTGTGAAATGCTCCCCTCTCAGAATATACTGAGCGTGGTTTATAATTTCATTTTTATCCCAAGTAATAAACTGAAAAAAACTGAACCGTAAGTTTCTAATGTGGGGAAAAAAAGGAATAGAAAAACTAACCAGGTAAAGGGAGACACCCTCCCTGAACCACACAGTTGCAATATTCGTTGATTCATTCAATGAGTAAAAAAGGGCAATGACATCCATCCCGTCACTCGCATAAAAACACGAAGGCTCATATTTCTGTGAAGTCAACTGCTTTGACTTTGGTGTTATATTTATGCTCAGGTGTTTAAATCTATTTAAAGTAATCTTGAATTCTAACTGATCTGCAGGCTCGCTGCTCTATTAGATTTACTCAGTTAATTTGGGGAACCTGCGGGAGCTACAAACACACAATCCATCGGTGCAACACCCTTTCACGAAATGAGATTTGGCTTTCACCTTTTTTTGCTTCACTTTTATTGTATATTTCACTAATGCTCAACAGAGTGTAATAGGCTTTCGGCCCGGGCCATGGCATAATCTTTATTACTGCAGCTACAGTGTGATGCGGCGTGGAGAATATCAGAAGATGAAAAGGTGAAATCATTTGTTTCTGACTGTGTTTCTGGTGACGCTTTACATTTTCCATCCATTTAACTTTAACCGTTGACTCGTTAGACATCATATTTGGCCAGAAAAGGAAACCTATGTGTGTGTGTGAATCAGGGGCAACGATTGTATTTCACATTAGCTGCATAAAAATGCCAGTGTCTATGACAGTGGCTTTTGTTCTTTGTCGTCTCAGAGATCAAGATCTATCCTCCCCTGACGGGCGATCTGCTCTCAGAAGACTCTGAACTCCAGAAGTTTAAGCCAATATGAATATATTTTCATGTTTTTGCAGCCTAATGCTTTGAGGGGAAAATCCTACATCTCCAGATTATACTGTATGTTGACAATGCTGGTGTAGATAAGACGATGGAGATGCCTATTTACGATGCTGCAGGTGGTGTGACATTAGGGGAAGATCTCAAAGTGATTAGATACATAAGAGCTGATCATAAACAGTCATATAAACAATGCATTTTTGCATAGGTTAGTCTATTCCACGTATGCACAAATATAATATATGCAATAAATATGCTGTAGCTTTCTATTCATACTAAAGTCACGCTCACATTTTCAGCTGAACACATGGTCCATCACAGCTGCATTTAACTGATAAGGCACTTAAGGAACAAACCTGATGGCAGCACTGAGACCAAAGACCAGTAAAATAGATTTACTGTATAAATCCCATGTGGAGCTTTCCATATCTTAATAGACCAGTGAGAGGGCAATGATTTACAACACAACAAGCTATGGTGGTAGGCTGGTGCAATGTATGTGTGTGTGTGTGTGTGTGTGTGTGTGTGTGTGTGTGTGTGTGTGTGTATGGGGTTGGTGCGTGTTTGTGTGTTTGGCAAGCTCAGGATTTTCCTGTGCGGAACGTCACATTACTTTTCCCGAGTTAAGAAATACAGCTCCTGCACGGCACATCTGCTCAGAGCCACAGAAGGACCCGGACCCGGTGAGAAACCAAATGAAGCTGTCTGCTCAGCCACCGCTCTCCACCCACTCACACATTTCCAACTTCCAACTGTCTACAAGCTACTCACTGTTTTTACCCTTTAATCTACACCTGAAACCTGACAGCAAATCCAAATGAAACTGACACTACAGTTGGACGGATCGCCTGTAGGGGCCCTTGATGTGCAAAGGCTCCAAACACACACCGACAGGAATTTTTACCCATTTTGCCAAATACTGCAAACAGCAGTGTTGGTCAAACATCTATCATCTGTCCTCTGATGTCATTATTCCCAACATGAGAGCTGGGAGCTGCTCCGAGGGTTTGCAAGATACATCTGTGGGGACGGAGGATGAGTAGCATGATTGGAAAGAAGGACAAAAAAAATATTTCTGTCACACTTTTTTTCTCTAATAGCATCACAACCACTTACAGACACACAGTATACTGGTTGATAGACATTACATATTGCAATGTTTTTAGGGTTCAGAAGCAGAAGTAAAGTGCTTATATACAAAGGGCTTATCCATCCTGACAGATGTGGCTAGTTTTGAAACTTTGGAGGACACTTCTCAACATTGGCGTGGTATTAGCCAAAGACCAAATTGTAAAATACAAGAAAATAGCAACAAGATCCAATGCAGAGAGACCAAGATAGGAGTAATGTGATCCCTCCCCCTAGAAACCAGTCAGAGGCCGAGCTGCAGCGTTCTGGACCAGTTGTAGGCGGGACAAGGACGACTGATGGATTCCAGAGTACAGGGAATTACAGTAGTAGCCGAGCCTTGGGGGATATAAGAGCGTGGATGACTCTTTCTGAGAATTTAAAGTTCTTTACACTACAAGCTATATTCACCTGTTCACACACACATTCATAGAGTGCATTTGCACAGTGTCTGTCACAATTCAGTGTTCAGTGTCTTGCCCAAGGACACCTCCACATGACGACGGAAGGAACTGGGAATCAAAGAATGAGTGGACGACCCTAGTGGACGCTTTTTCTCTTGAGCCACAGCTGTCGGTCTGTCAGTAGGTCAGTCCACCACTTTGTCCTTGTCTCAACAACTATCGGACAGAATTCCCTGATATATGTACAGATATTCATGATGAAGCTTAGTGACGTTGGTGATCCCCTGACTAACACATACTACGTAAACTGTCTGAACATCTACTTAATGGATCGGCACAAAATCATGCAGACATTTATCCACTGGGGACCACGCTGGGAACCTCTAACGCCACCATGTGGTTCACTAATGAAAAGATGGCACTCCAAACAGCCTCAGTCGCACTTATTGTTTAGCGCTAATAGCAAATGTTCACATGCCAGCGAAACTATACTAAGCTCAGATGGTGGACACGCTAAAGATTATACCTCGTTATTACCATTAGCTTGTTAGCACCGTTGTGCCTGTGCGAAGCCTCGCAGAGCTGCTGGCATGGCTGTGGGTTCTTATTCATTTTATTGGACACTGATGGAAAAATGTTAATTTAAAACATTTTTTAAATCTACAGATCTTTAATCTTGTCTACAGATGAACAAGCTTGGGATAAATGCCCAGGAAAAAAAAACTGCATCAGCAATCGGCAAGCCTACCAGAAGCTAACTTGCGAGAGTAAGATACAAACTCCAGTTTCATATCACTCATGTGACACTTCCCCAAGAGAATCTGTCCTGACTTTCTGAGACTTTTGATCTGGGGATTACACAGGAACTGCTGCGTGTGTGTTTGGCCTGGGAAACCATGTGGTGCAGCCTGAGGTGGTTCAGGCCTCTGAAGTCAATGCTGCAGCCGAATCCACTGAAAAGACTTAAAAACATCAAATTTAAGTGGAAAAAAATATTCAGAAAGATGAATGATCAGGAACAAAGGCCATTTTGAAGTACTGGATTTTGTGATATATTTAAGCATGTAGAAAGAGAATAGTCAAGACCGCACAGAGTCATTTATTTTTTTTTGCTATTTTTGCAAAGACAAGAAAAACAACACTATATAGCAAGTGATGACAGGCAGCTTTAAGATTAACGCTCTCATCCTCAGAATTGTCTTAGTTCATCTTTGATAGATGCTACCCCACATCACACGATTTTGCATTTTTTTCCACTTTTTATACATTTTAATCTAAGGATTATTATGAAATTTAATTAGTATTGAATTTGTAATAAAGAGGGAAAAAAAAACTGTTGTGTGTTTCAGCTCCATTAAAAGTTTTTCTGGGGGGGAAAAACACTGTAACAGATGTAGCACCCATTCTCACAGCCTCCAGCTTGACAGCTCACTGTACTTTAAGAAGATGTCACCTCCCCTCAAACCAAAGGCGTTATATATGAAAAAATTGCACAATATGTGTGTCACGCAGCTTGCCTGAGGTCTTCAGACTGACAGGTGAGATGCCTGCTGGGTTCACCTTTCATCAGAGCACTCGCTAACCTCGTCTTTGCAGGAAAATCCTTCCTGATGTAATTAAAGACGTTTATGTTTTCTATATCTTCCACATTTTCTCTTCAATCAGCCTGAAATGAACTTACAGTTGATACTGTTTTACCTAAAAATTTTTTTTTTTTTTCCTCTTCCTTTCCTCTCTTTCCCCATCAAAAAGCTTTGAATCAATTTCATGCCCTACAAATGCTGTTTACCCTCTTGGGTGTGAAACATCTGCTGCTAGCTCCCACTGGTTTCTTGAGCTTTCCTTGCTCTCTCTCTCTCTCTCTCTCTCTCTGGCGTTTTTTTCAAATGCTTCATGAAGAAGCTTGTCGCAGTTCAGGCCCGCTGTGGAAATGGTCGATTGCTCATAATGTGCATTAAGAATGAGTGGGTTTGGTGCATTCATTTCCTGTATTCATCAATGAGGGACGCTGTTACAGTCTATTGTTAAGTCACCCTATAGTGCTGTGCTATAGTTTGTGCTGCAATCTGTTCTTTGTATTCAGTGCTTCCTCGGTGTGTCTATTATGATTCTTGGAGTTGTTGCTGAAAACTTATCTCTGAGATATGCACCATCCTTTACACTCAATAAAAAATTCCACCATCTGGAAAAGTCTTTTTTTATGAAACATTAAAATATAAGTTGTATTTATGAACATTTAATAACTGCTGTAAGATTTCCTTGCTCTCTCTCACTCTGTCTCTCTTTTTTCACTCCCTCTTGTTAAATTTGCTGTTCTAGGGGCTGTCGGATTTGGAGTGATTTTAAAAAGCCTATAATTACTGATACACCCCAGGGTTTGAATGCAGTGTGACGCTAACAACTGAAAAGCAACTGTTTATACCAGAGTGCAGTCTTAGGAGGAGATTTGCACGTCTATAGTAGATAGTTTTAACGTCCAGTAATCTATGCTGACATAGGAAGACTTGCTGTTATCTGTGTCAAAGCTCATGGGTTTCTTGGTACATGTTATGTGGCAGAAAGGAATGTAACATGAAATCCTGTGATTCATATCTCTCCACCATATTTTCACTCAGAACAACATATTATTTAAAAGTTATTTTTAGAGCCTGTAACCACAGTTACAGTCCACTATCAGCACAATCTCACATAATGATTGGAAAATTAGAATTCTTGGCTTTGTTAATGTGCATGTTTTCTCAGTCTTTCTTCAAAGGTCCATGGAGTTTACCTTTTTAAATCATGATAACATCTGTGAAGTGATTTTCATTATCCCATTTACACCTGGTATCCAGATAACAGATACAGAAACATCTGCATGTAAATGCCAGGTGTAAGTGCATGCAGAACACACTGGGATCAGGATGTGATTGGATCAGCCAGACCACATTTATTAAGAGGTGGTTGGGATCGGATTGTTATCAGATGTCAGTCAGGTGTAAATGCAATCTACAGCTACAGGGTGACCGTATTCTGAAAAAAAAAAAGAAGCCGCCCAGCAAGTTGAAACCTCGTCTGACTCCAGCTATTGCTGCTAACTCAAGCTAGCCCTGCAAAAGCTACACAGGTAGTAGCGCTAATTCAGCCAGCTAACTTCTTTTGATGTTGAGATCCAATCGCAATGTGTGTCACAGCCAAAATGATGAAGATGCAGACAGACAGATGTTATTATCCAGATACACATCACACGTTAAGCCCTGTGATCGTTTCCTGCATCTTAGTTCGAGGGGAAAACTCTTGAGGTGTTGGGAGGTGGAAGTTTTCAATTCACTTTTAGTGTTTTTCCAAGACTGTGACTAGGAAATGCCACCCTCTTTTCTCACTGAGCCCTGACCTTTTCTGCTCTCAACTCAGAGTTTTCTATTACCTCAGATGGAGATTACCAGGGTTTCAAACACAAGATAAATATTTTCACTGTCTCCAAAAGGTGTGGCTTTTGTGTTGTGTGCCACTGGCTTTCGGATTACTGCAGAAATATAAGACAGTAACAAAAGTTTATGATATTATGTATGTATACATGTTTTCGGTTCAGCACAATAATCTTCACAAATGAACACCCCTTTTTTCATGCTGAAGCATGACTTGTCACTTGTCACGTCACCACCACTAAACTTCCAACTTGCCATTTGATTTAAAGCTCAGAAACCTTTCTCCTTACAAAGTTAGTAATAGTTCACCAAAGTGTGAGTATAAACACAATGTCAAAACTGACTGATGAGTAGATTGGTTTTCATATGTGGTGTGACGACGTTTAACGTACCGGACAACCCTCGTCTCATTTAGCCACTTGTTAGCAACCGCCCTTTTTAACAGACGTAAAAGCTTAAAGAAATCATGACTGGGGTTTTTACTGACGTATTTTTGCATTGTGGAATAAAACGTGAAAATGTCTTTAGCCTGTATTAACCACAGACCTTATTTCAGCCATCTAATCAAAACCCTGTTCAAAAAACCCAGAAATGATTATACATGAATATACAATACACAACATTCAATTCGGACCATTATATACCTTCTGCTTGTCAAACTCTCATCAGTCAAAGCTGCAATTTATCTCAACTCCGTCACACCGAGATGCCTATTGTCATCCTCAGCTGTACGGCGTCAGCTTCAGCTGCACCTGATCATTTTCAGCTGTGCACTGCCTGCAGTAGCTGTGCTTTGTTAACTTCAGCCTCCCATTTCATTTTTCACCTTTAGCTCTAATTTTGTTCAGCTCCATCTGTACTTCATGAGCCTCAGCTTCATTTCATCATCTTCAGCGGCACATCCTCACCTGCTTAGGATCCCCTAAGTAGCCCCTGAGATCCCCATAAAACAGCAAAAGTCTGAGTTGCATTTCTACTATAATTCAATTGCTATAAGTCATTGCACTTGTACCGCTGCAGTGAATTATAGCCTTTGAGAAGTAATCAAAATCAAATTAAATGCCAGATCCTCATCATTTAAATGTGTGCAATCTCTGCTGTGGTCTGTGCGGCAGACTTTTATCTTTTTGTTTTGTGCAACTACATGTCTGGATTTGATGTCAGAGACAGTGACAGGCTGCACACCGCTTCTGGTCCACGCAGTGTTAGCTGCTGGTCCAGAAAGACGTTACCTGACAAGAATGGACATATGTGCTACTCACTCTTCCCCAACACCACCTCCTGAATCCCTTTCCCGATCTCACACACACACACACACACACACACACACACACACACACACACACCTCTGATCAGCCAAAACAATCAAAATTTTGGAATAGATAACAATAACTGGCATGACAGAAACAAAGGCAAAAATATTAGCTTTTGTGATGTTTGGTAAAAAGGCAGTGATAGGCTCTTTCTCTCCCTTTTCTCCTGTGGCTGCCGGTGGTTTTGACACATTTTTATATGGCAGAAAAACAATGCAGAAAAAAACACAGTTGCTGCTGTTGTTGTATTCCAGAAGATTTAACCAACTTCACAATATGATGCTGATTAAAAACCAAAAAAAACAAAACACCATCACCCACTCTCTCAACCACCACTGAACACACACATTTAATCCTGAAAGATGTATTTGATAAAAAAAATGCTTCCTGTAATCCCTATGATCACAGATGTAGTGTGACATAAAGGCGATAATGCTCTTAACCAGTAGATTAAGGTCAGAGTAAAGGCGTTGACTTGTGCCAGCTTGCTAAAGTGGGTATTCCACAACTAACACGTTTATCTAATGCAAATAATGTTACTAAAAATCATAACCAATAAGTAGGTCTTAAGTCTATGATCCTGGTATTTGTTTGCTAGGGAAATCTGTCCTCTGAACTTTTAAACCTTGCTATATGTCAAAGGGCTTTTAAAAAAAAAAAAAACAATAAATAAGAATACAGATCAAAAGATAAAAAATCATTTCCCCTTGTTTGTCCTTTCCAGGGAAGTATTTTACCATCTTAGTGTAGCTGATACAATTACAAAATGCCTACTGTGTTATGTGCTGTGAGTGTTGTGTTGCTACATCTAGGGTGGGCTGTTTCTGTTAACCCTTACCTGTGCCATAAACGGGTCACCACTCTGGGGAGGTGATTATTCTCTAGCCTGGTTAATGGTCCTTACTGACGGCGCTTAATGAAAATTAATGACCAGCTTTAGGACGCCTTGCACACAAATAGGGCAGCAACTGTATTTTCCCTGATTTAAGGTCCCATGTTCAGAAACCAACTACAGTAGGAATTTAAAAAGACAGATAGATACGTAGATGGTTTACAAAATCTTGTCAACGGGTTTGTAGCCCGTGCCAATGTGTCCCTTTGCAGAATAAACGTTCAAAAATAAATCAAGCCGCCCTGCGGTAATACCCCAAATTTACTTGATGAAATGAACTCCAGGATGTATTTCTGTCTAATAATAACAAATTTCAGATCCTGGCCAAGCCTCTGATGAACTACCTTGGCAGGATCCTTGCTTCATCATCCACTCATTGGTCGGCCCAGCTGGCCGCAGAGAGAGGAAGCAACACCCACTAGAAGAGATCAGCCTCAGCCTTAAGCCTGTGAGAATCCCATTAATGAGTATTAATGGATGTCTTGGAATGCCGTGATCCCTGCAACATGGATTGGATCTGCAGCCTCTTAACCCGACTCAAGTCTCAAAGATTAGGTCTTACTGGACTTACAGGTAGATACATTTCACTCACTGTCTTTGAGACTTCATCGCCTACGCATGCGACAACAGGTGATACAAAGTTGATCAGAATCAGTAAGAGCACAACTTTCTTCTGATAGCAACGGACTTTGTCCAAGTCCCTGACATTAACATTATTCAAATCAGGTTTGATTTTTATGATTACAATCAGGACATCACATTTGTTAGCCAAAGAAAAACGGATGAAAATTGAAACATTGCGCTGAAACCTGGATGAGCTCGGCATATTCTGCAGAGTTCACCTTGCTCTTACACAGTGTCTCTGCAGAATCCAAATGTGGCCTTGTTACTCACTGTCTCTGCCTTTTGCTGCAGGAGTTGCTAAGGTTAACTGTGTGTACTGGAACGTCCGTGTTTGTTTTTTTTCTCATGAAGTCGCGGGGGGGGAATTCAGGTTGCATCTCGTCACGGTGAGTGTCTACCTGTTATTGAGATTGTTACCCACAGTATTTAGGTTTTGTTTTGGATGAGCGTTTTGCAGGAGGGGTATGAATGTTTTAGTTGATCCAGCAGGTAGACTTCTGGGAAAAGTGCTGCGAAAAGCCAAACTACGTAAGGATCTGGGATTTTATACTCGTACACAACTGCATAAATGTTGTATGTGTCCCGTTTCAGATGGCGCTTCTTGGCATATTTACAGAGCAAGTTGGTCGTATTTTGAGATTTCATAAGCTGATCTTAGTTACCTCCATCTTAGGAATCTCCAAATGTTAGACATAAATATAACATTATTGAACTTTGGAACAGATTCTTTGATGTCTTTGAATATACTCTTCACAGCACATGATCTGCAGTCCATCATTGCTAACACACACTTTTACTTAAGCAGCTGTTGCATTGCTCCTCTAATTATGATTGATTTTCTTGATTTCTTTTTTTTTTTTTTTTTTGTGGTGCATTTAAAACACTGCGTAAGTGGTTGAACAAATCTACCAAACATGCATATCATTAAGTGTTCCCCAAAGTTCTCCTGTTCTGCAGCGTCAGAGGAGAATGTGCAGAATCTGTGAATATTTAGTAAAAGTGCAATAAAAAAACAAAAAAGTCACATTCAGCAAGACAAAGGCTTCCATTCATATACAGTAGATGCAAGCATGAGGGGATACTATAAACAGTATGTGCAAGAACACACTGTACATAGGGAGCATTTTTGTGTATGTAAGATGTCAAAGTGAGCATTTTTTGGTGCATCAAAATGTGCTGATGCATATTGTGTTTGACTGCGTTCACACACGTGTCTGCCTGTGGAATTACAGTGTCTGTGTGAGATAACAGATATTTCTGTGTGTCTGGTTTGTATTTGTGCTATTCCAGCCAAGATATTAACAGTCAATACTTGTGCAAGCAATCTGAAACCATTGCAATTTATAGGCCTTGTTTCTGCTGATACAGCCTGGCTGTCAAAATCATCAGCGTGTGCACACAAACACCCAGTCCTTCTGGAGGCGTACAGAGCAGACACACACCACACACCCGGAGAATGAGAAGGTGGGGGGGGGGGTTGAATCTCTCTCTTCCTTTCTCACTCCACCCCTCCATACTTCATGCCATTCAGAGATTATCTTGTTTTCCTCTTCTTCCACAGCAGCAAACCCCATCAAGCTGAGGATTTGTTTGGAAAGCTGTCACTCAAAACCCCTCAGCCGTGTTTTTACAAATAATCTATAGCATTAAAGCAAAATAGCTGAGATTATTATGTGCATGTGCATGGCATGAGTGAAGTGTACTAGTAAAAAAATAAATAAATAAGATAAAAAAATCATTTTTGAAAAAAAACAATTTTTATAAGAATGTATCCAAACAATGGCAGCATGTGAGGCAATTCCTCCAGAACTGCACGTTTCTTGCACCAGGAACAGTCAATGTTTGTGTGCGCCAGTGGCCTCATTACGACTGACATATTTCAATTTAATGGGCACATTAATGTTTTCACTTGTTCTGTGCTTTTGATTTTTGGCCAAGATTCTTCTGTCATCTAACCTCTGTCCCTGTGGCTCAGTGTACGCGTCGAATCTGCTTTCCACATTTATAAATCATACATTTCAATTGGCCCAGTGAATATGGCAAAAAGCCTTTGGAGACAGATGAAGAGGGGTGTGCGATTTTTAAAGCTATCAAGGACTGATAAGTCAAACTGATAAACCCCACAGTGGTTCCTCCAGTGGCCTGATCTAACATACCTGTTTGTATCAGGCTACACTGTCAATAGCACGCAGTGATTTGATCTCAGCCTCTGGGTCCTGTGATAATTACACTGCTAGAGCATCAATGAGGATTTATTGGTCTTCACTCCACAGTGTATAAAAGAGCCTGCCTTTAATCTTTGCGGGGTGAGAGCCTTCGACTTCTTAGCAATGTGTGAAAAGCCCCATCGTTTCTTTATCCTTGACTAATCATTAGTGGAAATTAGCGTGGACGGGGATGGAGTGAATGTGGATGCTGTGTGTGTGTGTGTGTGTGTGTGTGTGTGTGTGTGTGTGTGTGTGTTTGGGGGGGGGGGGGCTGCTAAAGATGAGGAGCACTCGCAAAGTGTGTGGTCAGAACAAATGAGCCACATATGACCATGAGAGGCCAAGGGCGAGCCGGTCTGTTCTGTATGGAGAGAAACATTTCACCAATAATGAGCAGAAAAACTCATTAGCTGCAGTATGAAAATGATTTTCATTATGTTTGTCGTGTGTGCATCTTTCTGTCATCGTTATCTGTTTGCACATTTCACTCCGTGGCCACAAAGTTTTGAATGTAAGCAGCTCTTCATTCAGTAGCTACACAGGTTTTGCACGCCAGGTGCATTTCTCAGTGATCTGCCTCACGTCACTCTCAAGAAAACCAGAACCATCCTCTTTTAGGCTTCAGCTCAGTTGTTTTTTCATGACTTACACAGTGCAATGGTCAAAATCAAACCTTGTCTCCAAGAAATGATGTTTCTATACAATTAAACTGTAACAGTAAATCACTGGATCGTGTTTAGAGGGGATGCATTTTTTGAATAAATGAATCGCTTCATTTATTAACAGCAGTGGAGTCACCAGGAGGTGGTTGAGGTGGATGGCAGGGCACACTGTCACACCAGAGAGACTGGGTTTCACGTCCAGAGCCCCATCTGTTGTTAGGTTTAGGCAACAAAAGCCCTTTGGTTAATGTTAGGGAAATGTCATGGTTTTGGTTAGGTGTTAGGTGTACACTGAACTTTTTTTTGTATTAAACCAGAAGAGGATCTTTCACTAACCTTACTCTAGTGCTGTGAGAGTCTAAACATAACCGTACAAAAGCTTCATAATGCAGTAGCCCCTCCAAATGGATATTGTACTGCAAGATATGAATTTTTTGGTGGAAAAATAATATTTTACCTGTGAACATTTTTACTGAGATGTTCAGGATCGATGTAGTTTCGACTTGCCAAACGCATGACTGAAGTTGCCAAACCAGTGGGAATGCCGCAAAAGTTTTTTTTCAGGCATCTGTATTTTGGAGCACATATAAGATTTCCATTAGAGTCATTTCTGGCTGATCCAACTGAGCGGGCATATAATATAAATCATCCACTCATATGGCTTTTTTTATTCATTTTTTACTGGATCAAAATTGGTCAAATTGTGTCGGAAAAACAATTTTCAGGCCAGTGGCCCTGAGTGGTGAAGAACGGTTTCGACTGAGGCCAATATTATTGCACATCTCAGAACTGTCCCTCTGAGCCCCAACAAAATTTCCCAACGGTTCCCAGTCAGTCACTTTAATGACACCACTGTGATGTCATGCGACCATGAGAACAAATCAAACCAAAGCAAAAGCAGAGAATAACGAACATATCTTACAGTAAGATATTATTCTAATTTGACTTGTTCTCATCTTGAATTACCTGACATGCTTTAACATGGACAATGGCTCTGTAATGCATAAATATCTACCCAGATTTTACTAGTGTGACAAACTGCAGCAACGAAACCTTTACATGTAATGAACAGAGAACAGGAGCTTGTTGCTTATAAATTCAACATTTCATTAGTACATTTCATGAAAAATGTACACATTATGTGCGTGCTTTGAAGGGGCTATTATTAAGTTTTCTCTGCCGCCGACTGTGGTCAAGTGGGTGGTGGTGATTGTCATTGTCAAGACCTTCAGCCGTCGCTGCGTTTACAAGGCAAATGGTTATAATACGCCCTCTGAGCAGCACTCCATCTTCAGGGCAGATCGGAGACTACAGTGAGTTGCTGTCGGAAAGTGACACAATGGGCCGGGGGTAGCTGGTTAGCGTGCTAACATCAGTAGAAGTAAAGACGTGATAGAGACAACATTGGTGTTGCTTTCCGCCTTAATAAACAGCTGTTGATGATGCTAAAGCCGGCTTTGTAGCAATAGTAAAATTTACAAGTAGTTCCTTTGAAGAAGATTATTATCACCCTACTCTGCAGTGTCTCTCAGCTCTAGAGAGAGAGAGGCAAATTTACTGTTTTGGTTCACTCTCACCGCTCTCATCTGTGTCATTTACAGATGCATGAGGAAGTTGTATTGAGTGAAAAGCTAAGGATAAACGCAGGCTGCCCAGCACCACAAGGCAAGAAACAATACTATTTTATCACCTGGTCCTTAGGCCTATAGTGGAACATTTAGCAGCTGCAGAGCCAGATATTCCCCTCAGGAGTTGGTGGAGACTAAAACAGAACTAAAAGAAGAATGACTATTGAACTTAAAATCACCAGGTAGCCGGGAACAAACCTTCAAATCTCTGTCCAGTGAGTGTTTTTACATAAGCAAACTTTTCCTACAAGTTCATCATATCAGTTTAAAAGGTGATGGTATGTTAGGGTTAGCGTGCTTGAAAGTGTTTCCAGGCTTAAAGTAAATGTAATGTTTAGGCGTGGGTAAAGGTTAGAATAGCCACCAATGGATGAATTGCCCTCTAAAGTATGCCCAATGGCGTGCGTTTGTTCCATGTGCGCGTCAGTGTTGTGTATTCCCATACCATCCAAATCTAGGTCGAGGAGCCAGTACGGCGTGCCCTTGGCCTAAGCATGTGAAATCAGGGGTCTGAGGAAGGTGACTCCCACAGTGTGTAATTAAACAGCAAACTGCCTCACTAAACATGGACGCTGCCCCACTGAGCGCTTCCTCGCTCTGGCATCTGTGCCCCGACACCAGACCGGCTTCCTTCGCCCGTTTTTCATGGCACTCCTCACGCTGTCAAAGAAGTCAACAAGCAAACGAGGGGAAAGAAGAGCTGTGCCATGCCGTCAGCGTGACAGGTTATAAGTCAGGAACTCTGGAAAACACAAAGGAAAGTTTGTTTCACCTGAAGTAACAAATCTCAAAGTGCCTCATTATACTGTAGCTCCCAGAATGCAGAGGTGTCAGGTATTAGATAGCAGCAAAGGACCACTCTTTGAAGATGAGGTTTTATGTATTCTTTCGGAAAAATGCCATGAAATGTCAAAGACAACAGGTCTGAAAGTGATATTCTCTCAGTTCTCTTACCTCTTTTACCTCCGAATATCTGAGCTAAATGCCAACATATGTTTGATATGAGAGAAACACACACATTTCATATCTATTTACACCGCAAATTTTAGTGTAAGGCCTAGTGTGTTTTCCCATATCAGAGGCAGTGGTAACTGGTTTTGATTTAGTTTTAGAAAATGTCATTTGATTTTTGTTTTGGTCGACGCTAAAGGCATTTTAGTCTAGATTTCACCAGTGACATGTTTGTCTCATTTTCGTCATACATTTTTCATTTTTATGTCTTCAGTGCATTGAGAGACTAGGGCTGCCGCCATCGTTGGGTACAGTTATGATTACAGGTGTCCCTCTATCTGTTGTGTAGTATTACAGACTGACTCACCTCAGTAAATCCAGTCAGCTTTTCCAAACTCTGCTGACAAATGTCATTATGTTGCCTGCATGTTTTTGTAGTTTATTTGCAGCTAAATGTCTAATTCTCAATGGATTGTGGATTAATTTAGTCCATAAATCAGTTTCTTCCAATAACAGATAACATAACTGACAGACACATAACTTTGCAAGGTGTTTTTTTATTAATAGCAGAGCAACAGGTCAAGCATGTTAAAATCACCCATGAACTTTATAGGATATTTAATATTTAAAGAATAATTAATCAACCACAGTGTGATCCCATTTGTCCATCTTTCACATTATTGTTTAGTTTTTAATCGACAAAAACTGTGATACATTTCGTCATAGTTTTCATTTTCAAAAGTTACTTTTTATTCAGTTTGAGTTGTGTTTTCATCATGAAAAATAGGTTATTAGAGTATATTTTTCATCATAGACATACTTTTCATTAACAAAATTAACAATGATTAGAGGTCCAACAGAGTAACTGTGTTTTTTGACTGTATTTCACCTACTAGAGCTGACCTCATTATTATAAGCTTGGAATAGATAGATAGATAGATAGATAGATAGATAGATAGATAGATAGATAGTAAGCTTCCTTGTTCAGGTGCTTTCTCACATGAAAGGAAGACAATATCAAAGCGTTTTAGAAAAACCCGAGATATTCTGCATTCATTGATGGTTAATTAACCTCCACAGGAATTGTCTTTGAAGCCGAGCCAAAAACCAGAGGTGCTGTACATGTCACATGCTACAAGCAAACAGTGCACATTTGAATACAACAAAGGCCATATCGCGCAAACTTCAAATACTCTCTTGCCCTGCTACAAGTAATAAAACCTTATATTTGTGTGGGTTTGAAAATGATTCTGTGCATTGGTGTTTAACCACGGTCACCCGTATGAAATAGCCTGAGACCATCTGCGATTTATGATTCGCTCCCAGCCTCTGGCAAGCCAGGCTGAATAATTTACATTGTGCTGAGGCCTACGTGCCCAGAATTTGTGATGCCAAAAATAGAGGGATGAGGGGAGCGAGTGGGATGAGGGGATAGAGTCAGACGAGCTACCACTACTGTTGGAATGTGGCGCAAAGTGGGTGTGTCGAGGGAAAGGGAGCAGGTATAGCACGCTGAGTAATTGGCCAAACATGCTGAGTCACATGGAAGTGCTCTTCAGTGCCTTGCTAATCTGTGCGCCTCCAGTGTGTCACCATGACACCATAAACACTATGTGCAGGAATCTCCTTCCCCTTCCTCTCCAGCAGTAGAATGAGAGGCCCGCGCAGAGTCTGTGATCCACGAGTCAACAATAAAGTTGGTGGAAAGGATGAAAAGCCTTATTTCTCTTCAGCTGTCAAATACTATTCATTCATCTCACATGACAGTCAGAAATGGGAAACATCAAACAAACAGATGAATCTATAGTACATAAGCCTCAGAATAACAAATGTCGATGAAAGAGAGGTACAAATAATCTGTTTTGGACTTTTCGGAGGAAATAAGTGGAGGTGTGTATTTGTGCGTGTGTGTGTGTATATGTTTTCTCTTCGTGCACCCCTCGGCTATAACCTTGGCTGGCTCTGACTCTCTCACAGGTGAATGCTCTTTAACGAAGGTGCAGCCCCACCGCTCACAGCACCTCCCAAAGGGCCCCCGAAAACTGCAAGATGGGGAGAAAACAAAAAAACGTAACAGTGACCCTGTTTTTTATGGTTATTGCATATGTTCATTTAGTAAAGGTCACAAGTAAAAGCCTCGTTAACATTGCTCGAGTTATAGAAAATAATGAGATACAATATGATAATGACTAAATGATATCGCCTCCACAGAAAACAAAACAAAATACTTTTTGTTACTGGCATAAAATGTGTCCTTGAGGGTGCTTTTCTTGTGTCTTTGAACACAAAAGTAAGCAGGAAAACAGCGATTGCGTTTGGTGATAATCTTCAACTTGTGCCAATCAGCCAGCCTAATCACATTGGGGGATTTAATGAAAGTGGAGGACCACAGACAGCACAAAGTTAAACTGAGGCAGATAAGAAACTCCAGTGGCCTGTAATTGGACCTCATTGATCTGCTGGGTTTATAGATCCTTATCATCTCACATTATGTAAATTCTTCCATCTCACAAGAGCATTAGCAGACATCCCTTCTGACTTTAATTTTGACCCATACGGTTGTAAGAGGTTTCCTATATAAAAGACATAGTGGCAAAGAAATGTATAATATAAGACTGTATTTATTCCCCGTATTGCCAACTGTCCTCTGTATCTCTCCGAGAAAACAAACTAAACTTGGTTGAGCACTTCCTTGCTCTCGTTTTGTCTTTCTAGTCATTTTTCTTTCCTTTTCCTTTTCTATTTTTTTCATCCCTGAATAAAATCAAAATTATTTGTGTCAAATATCCCCTCGACTAAAATGAAACCTCACTGCCTACCCATGTTCAACCCATGTGAGCTTATGTCCACAGAGACCCCATGGGCAGTTGACAGATGGCAAGGCACTACCATACGCAGATGCCCACCTCTTATCTCTCACGTCTTTGCCAAGACAAAACACATGAAGCGGGCATGGTATCAAGCAGTTGGGATCAAAATCTGGGGAGAAACACTGAGGGAAAGTGAGGCACACAAAATATGTATAGTGTGTCAAATAAGCAGAATCATGTCTGGCACAGGGAAAGTTCAGGAGTGTATTATCCTCTTTATGCAAATGGTTATACGACTACAAAATGGATTTTTAAAGCAGTTTAGCTTTAAAAATCCTATTAGAGAGGTATAGAGCTACCTTGTGTATGTCTTTACATGTGTCTGATTAAAGAAAATATATAGTTTAAAGTGCCATATGAGTCTGTTTTCAATTTTTAGCTCCTTGATTACAAATCATTTAATCTTTTTTACCTGTTAATGTTGAGCATTTTTCAATGCAAATCATACCGTTTCAGAAGTTTTGCATGAATTGGGGAAGGTAAGGCAGGAAGTATAAGCTTGTGTAACACACACTATCGTCCAAGAGTTCCATTATCGTCTATACCTCCCCGGTTTTTCATGATATCATCCATAAATGTAAATCTGCTACAGAAATTGAAAGAGAAATCTGAACTGACACCCACATGGGGAATAGTGCAAAAAACCTGAAGTTGAATTATTACCAATATGACAAGCTTTATAGAGGGTGCAATTGCTTCTGACAGTAAATCAGAAATTTTATTATACTAGGATAATAGATAAGATAGATAAGATAAGAAAAAATGGATTTCCAAAAACCTTTGAGTGATAGCAAAAGGGATTGTCATCCTGAAATATAGATCCATCTGCACTTCAGTGGAAAAAAATGAGAACAAAGCCTAAAAAAAAATTTCAAAAATTAAGAAAAATCTAACCAGTGAGAATAAATTCACAACAAAGACTCCATGAAGATTTCTTATTTTACTTCCACCGAGGATCCAACACCTGAAGTTTTTAAATTATATGTTGTATGTCAGTTAAAGTGCCCTGGCTCTGATGCTAAGTTTGTTCCATATTTAAACATCTGACATCATGTAAGGAATATAAACATCTAACTGACACATGGAGCCAAACTGGAGACAACTCAAGTGGAAGACGACCACCTATGGACAATATTCAATAATGAAATAATTGAACCAAGTAAGCCCCAGTTTTGCTGTCAGCAGCCTTGAGCAGAGGTTTAAAAGCCTCCACAGAACTGGAATTGTTGGCATAACCTTGTCGCCATTGTTTGCTCATTTGCGTTGTCGCTGTTGAATCTCAGAAGCTGTGTAGGCCTGTGACATCATCAGCCTAAATGGTGTAACTGCGCAATTAGCTGGCACACCTGATATTTATGTGCTGTTGTTTCCTTGTTACCTCTGCCTGCTGCTCCTGATGATGATGATGGTGTTACTATAAAACTAAAAAAGCTTGCGAAATCTGCCACTACTCCGTCTGTTTTGGGGGTAACTTTACTCTTATATGTGCTGAATAATAGTGGATCTCCTTGTTTGTGAAATATACTGTATATATTGACAAATAAAGAATCATATGATATGTTGGCACTGTTGGAATACAGGGCAGGAACTAAAAGGAGAGAACCACCATTACCTGCCTACAGTGCTGAATCAAACACTTCTTAAAATGGGTAATAACCCAGCTGGACTTCACACACACTGTAATGAGCAGGAATCTTCTTTATGTACTATTGCAATAATGTCTGTGATGAGGAACAAAGGGGACTAGTATCAGCAGCACTAAAGGAAGCAAAATATATCACAATTGGATATCGTCACATCATGGCATTTCACTATTTAAAAGAAACAAGTGTAGTTATTTTCTATTCATTGCTCCACACTCCGGTCCAGTACATGCAAGTAACAATTCGCTAATCAATAAGTCAGTGAATTTATCAATCTTTAAAAATATTCCATATTATTCAGATTTCACATTGCTTTCATTATAGTACAAAAATGGAATTAGTTGAACTGATTTAGTTGTATTACTTGAACACTGTCAGTACATGATTATTTAGTGCTGAGTTTGAAAAATCTGCATTCAGTCAACAACGGGCCACTTACTGTAATCAGTTACTCATTAAATATTACACGCTGAAAAAGTTGTTAATTTTAGTTAATTTACTAAATACTTGATTGTAAGTAAGTAAGTCACTTTTGCGACACAGCCCAGCTCTGTCAATGGTGCCTTTAAACAACTCCAAAACATCCACACCCACGTGTCAAGCTGTATTCAATACCAACACTCACCTCTGGACAAAAGCAGGTGATTCCTCAGGGGCTGATCTTAGTGTGAAGAAGGGACGTTGCCTTTTCCCCCTTGTTGGTAGAGACTAGCTGCCTACCCACAGTTCCAGCCCCCGTCTGGTCTCTCCACTGAATACAGAGAGACAAAACTGATATCAACCCTCATTCAAACTCCAAGGAGGTCAGCAAACAAGCACGCCCCCATATTTATAAAGTAACAAAGAATTACACATTAATAGTTTTGCAGTTCGACCATCTAACCAGAATTTATTTGAAAAAAGTAGTGACACATTACTAAGTAATACATTTCTGTCCAACACTGTTAACAATAATATGACTGACAAAAGGAATGAATATGGACTTGATGTTCACTGTGAATGATTAAACAACCCGAGCACGTTTCCAGAGTCTGCTAATAGATTTTCCTTTTGTACAGAACTTAATGGAAAATAATGGATATCTGAAATGGGAGCAGGGATACATTCACAGTTCTAAAACACAAAATTGTGGTTTGCAGAATGTAAAGTATGAGGATTGTAGAACCTGTGGTAGAATATACACGATCACTGATGCAGGTCCTTTGACACCATATGAAACAACATCATAATGTAATACTACCCTTACCCAGTGCAAGAAAAACAAATAGTGTGCATTATCATGCTTGTTTAACATGATTCAAGCACTTTACATGTGTCTTATCATGTACATCCAAGCACCAAACACCTCAGCCCCAACCTGAGCTGCAATGTGTGGAACACAGCCTTCCAGATTGGAACCCAGCTTGGGGTAAAGGTTAATGGAAGCGACCTGCAAAACAGAGATTTACAACAACCACATCTGCTGTGGCAACCTTGGCATCATAACATTCTTTGTTCCAAACACATCTTTTTTTCAAGGAAAAAAAGAAAAAAAAAAAAAAAACGAAGAACAAGGAAAAACTTTATTTTCACATGGCTCTGTGTTTACCGTATAAGCTGTCCCTGGATATTTGCTCAGTGATTCACATTCATAGGTGAACTCGAAAAACTCAGTGTCAGGTTGAAAATTGCCTTGAGGCAGGTTAAGATTATTCTGCCAGGCTTAAGATCAGAGGAAATGGAAAAAGAAAAGAACACTAGAGAGAACAAGTCCCAGTCTAATGTGAACATGGGAAGGACAGAACAGAGCTGTCTCTCACCCTGGAGATAGCCTGAAAATATCTTCTGGTGTCAGAATCACTTAGACAGAACAGGTGCACCAGCAAAGGCCATACATTCACCCATACAGTGCGGCCAGTGACCGAACTGCATGGGTAAACGTATGACCTGTAATTGGAACACAGCCGGTTAATCCATCTTTGCATGTATTTTGTATCCATATTATTCTTTTCTATTGAAAATACAAAGAAAATAGTATAATTTTTGACATTCGTCATAGAATATTTATTGATCATTATGGTGCCCATATGCTTTTTATGTAATGTTTGGTTCCCAGCAGGCAATAGAGATTACCTTCATTTTCACTCACTGAGTCATGCATTCAGACGTTTATTAGATTTGCAAGCTATTACCTGTTTTAATTCTCACAAGAATATAAACAGTATTTACACACATTATTGCATGCTATCGCCATTTAAGAATTATTTCCACTTCATTATGCATCGTGTTATGTTCACAGTCTCCAAACAAGACTCTCAGTGTGTACACTTTAATGTGTATAATGACAATCTTTAAAAAAACAAAACAACAAAAAAACAATAAGGATCTGGAGCATGTTTGTTCCATTTGATCTATGAATAGGCTCTGAGAGATCTTAAAAAGCGGTGTCATTGAAATCACTCAAGGCCTCAACATTTTCAACCTGAAAGATTGTTGAACATTGCCAGGCAACAAACACAGCTCCAAGCAGGGAAGAGTGTTACGGTAAATATTACCTGTAAAACTAGACTTTGTTTATAAGACACGTTTGTTGTTCAAGGCTCCTAACTTTTCTTTTCTTCTTTTTATTTATTTATTTATTTTATCTTGCATATGATGAATACTACCTACCTGACACACACTTACACCAACAAGCAGATGCAATTCATTGGGTGGTATGAAAAAAAAAGGTGAGGGTAAACTATACAGTTATATTTCTTGAGAAGATAAATCACTGTTGTAGCCTGTGGGCTGGCACTGTCTGTGTCTCCATAACTTCACAGGGTATTAATTGTTTCAGCGCCGTCAGCAGAATGGCCTCTGCTTGTTGAACCAAATCCAGAAGTAAAGTCATCAGCCAAATTGCATGGGAGCAGATACTGAGGCTGAGTTACAGTGCAAGACGCTGAATTTTAAGATGATGTTGGAGGATGTCTGGCTTCATTTTGGAAAAAAAAATAAAGGGTGCTCTGGAAACAGGTAACCAACACTGATCAGATGAATGGGTGGAAGACTAAACACATCAGTGGGTTGGTATCATGGCAATTTAGCAGAAGATGTAACATAGTAATCAAAGATGAAGCCATCATTGGTATTTTTGTGCTTATCAACACTGATCTACAATACTGCTTGGTATTTGTGAAGAGGATATACCGTAAGACCACGTAAAGAATGGAATTTGTTGGCAGTCATAGACCACTGATTAGCAAGAGGTGCTGCAGGGGAAAAAACCCTGTGCTGCAGGGAAAGATTTTCATTTAAATAGACTTACTGTTCACAGTAAAAAAAAAAGGGACAATGGTGTAAGGCAACATCCAATTTTGTGGCATTTCTAATTTTGTAATTGGCTCTACTGGTGTTACCCATTTTTAACTGTCAGGGAGATTAAACTACTCTATACTATATATAATATGTTCTGTGAGCCGGTTTTTAATGAGAAAAAACATGCAAATACAGTAGTGATATAAGCAGACCTGTGATATTTCACGCTGAATTTAGTGGAGTTAAAGTATACAAAATGTAAATGCTTAATAAAGTATGGCCTAAGTACCTCTGCTAATAAGTTGATTCATAAACAAATATTTAACTGGCTTCATAAATTGTTAAACATGTTTTCTCTTTTCAACCAGATAACTTCCTATACTCTCAAGATATTCATTGAGAATGTGGGTGTCAGTATAAGGCCAACAGTATTTAAGGTTGAAAGAAAAGTGGGCAACATAGATTAGTAACCCAGTACAGACGCAATGCACATTAAAAATTCAGGTGCCCATTTCTTCCTTAAATACAGGCAGCTGGGGGTGGCGCAGAGGGAGGCCGCTGTCGATTAAGTACCATTGCATTTCCAATACGGGTTAGTGCGGAATGTTAAGTAGAGTTCTGTTTATGACTGCTGGTTCAGTCGTTTTTCATAACCCGTTTACACTGAGAGGAAACAGACCCCTGGACAAGTTCCGGGAAACACTCCGCCTGCATTCACTGACTCCAATGCATCATTTCAGCACCATGGACAGCGTTCTGCAGCACTTCGCATTGGTTAACCCAAACCTCACTCTTTACCTTAAATCTGAAGCTAAGTATCAAGAAAAATGTAACCCCTCTCCATAAAAGATGAAGATCTAACACTCAAGATGGTCAAGATGAAGAGCTCACGCATA
Source organism: Seriola lalandi dorsalis (assembly GCF_002814215.2). Classification (NCBI taxonomy): domain Eukaryota; kingdom Metazoa; phylum Chordata; class Actinopteri; order Carangiformes; family Carangidae; genus Seriola; species Seriola lalandi. The sequence goes on along the minus strand of NW_019524890.1, from coordinate 524,180 downwards.
CGCAAACATACTACAGAAAATACTATTTCACCGTTGGCTGCTTAATTTCTCATCATGTAGCCTACATACGCTGCATTCATACATACTTAATTCTTAATTATGATGATATCCATCTCATAAACATGTTTCATTGTCCTCAGGCAAATAAAGACGCGGTTCAAAATGAAGGGGCCGTTCATAATAATATTTGGCAACCTTGTTTTAAATCGTCTCACCGGTAACGTTTAACTCACGACGCAGCCTCGGACGAGCTCACGGGGTCGCAGTCTCACCAGAAGAGGGCATTCCGCTTCTGCCTGACAAAGTTGCTTTGACATGCAGACGTGATTAACAACAGCGTCATGCTGTATTTCAAACCGAGCCACGGCGACAATGAAAGGAACATTTGGAGAGAAAGGTGGATAATTGGATATGTGGCTGTTCCGCGAGACTCGCTGACAGCGTTTCACAGAGACTTGTGGATAAGCCACCGTTACTTTTCCTCTGTGCGCCATGCGCGGATCACACTGAGCATCCTGTAAAATAGAGACGCCGGGGTTTTACTTGGGAGAGGAATCTAAGGGCTGCTCGACTCCTCTGGAAAATTACGACTTGCTTTCTCTCTTTCTTTCTTTTTTCTTGCATCGTGTCACTGTATTTGTGAAGTTTTGCAACAGGATTTTCGCGGAATCTCTTTGCGCATGTAAGACTGACATGAATTACTTGGATGTGGCTTCGTTATTGTCTGCGCCTACTGCAGTACTCTTTTTGGCTGTAACTTGAAAAAAAGAGAACGATTCTTCTGCTGCGAAGACATGGATAGGGTGTACTGAAACCGGATTTGTTTTTTTCTTTCTTTACCTCCCTTTTTAATCTGGAATTGGAAGTAAATGACATTCGCCCCGGTTCATTTGTACGGTTGTAGATGATGTTGTAAACCGGATAGCACACCCAGGTCCGGGAGAGTAAAGGGCAGGTGCGCTTTGGAGTCGGCGGCTGCGCGGAGAGACCGGGTTAGTGGATTAGGACGGTACCTGTCTGTGGAGAGCGCGTCATGCGGACTCGGATGTCGCGCACCAGAAGCCATTAAAACCTGTAGGCTGGAGCTGACAGATACGCGGATATGGGTAAGTTCTGTTTATGTTACCATCTTTTTTTCTTTTTTTTTTTTGATAGCGTGGGTTGTTGGAAAATACACTCCAGTTGTCCTCCTTTCTTATAATATACCCCCCAAAATGCCTCGACTCCTCGGAGCAGAATCTGCTCTGAATCAGATGTTTGCATCAAAAAATGGTCGTCTTTTCAAATGCACTGTTGGAGCAGCTAATGAGGGGGGTTTGGTGTCTTTTGCGAAGTGGTTCGGGGAGCTTCAGGAATGTGGCAGAAGCCTGTGCTGTAGCTTGTTAGTCGCAGAGCTGCAATATATTGTTTCCTCCATTTCCTGGCGCTATACATTATGAGACACTGAGGATACTTGTGTTGTATTTCTGCAAGACTGTGCGCTGATTCAAGAGCAAATCAAACAAGCCTGTTTGTCTAAGTGAGGTCTGTCCATTTTTACCCCCCCACCCCCCTTTCGACTAGTTAGAGTGGCTGGCTCATTGACATGGACTGGAATGCTAATCACTGTAAATGTTGGAAGCCAGTCAACTTTATAAAGCGTGGTCCTGCATAATCATTGATTGTCCTTAATCGGTACGCACGATGCCTATTGTCCAGTTTCAGCCCGCTACTGCTGCTGCTAACGCCTCCCCAAAAACTATTGTGGGCTGAAGGCACCGGTCGTGCAGGTTTTGCTTAGCAGACTGATTCTCATTCAGGAAAGCCGTCGTGTTCTGCACCTGCCATCAAGAGGGACTCTCCGAATCGAGCATAAAACTGTGCATCCATGTAGCCTATCACTACTCTCTGACTGGCTCCCTCTCTCTCTCTCTGTCTCCTCCAGTAACGCATGATCGTATTTGAGTCTGTGCGCGTTCACGTGTGTTTTCCTCATCTTATTCTCAGTTCTGTATGATTACAAATTACCATTTTGCTCTGTTCTGTTTCCCATATGCGTGCGCACAGTTACACACTCATAACCCACCTCCCACCCCCTTCTTGGCCACTCTTCCACTCCGCCCCCCCCCCCCAACATTTATTTAAGCAATCCGAGCTTCTTCCACCGTGTGTACTCTCTTGGTCTGATATTCTTGTCTGAAGTAGCCTAATCTCCTCAGCCATTCTTAACTAGTATACAAATGGCCAAGTTCACTGGTGGTGCTGTGCCATTAATTGTAAGGCCGCATGATATATCGACCCACAGTGGGTTACTGCACCACATCAATATAAGCTACAACAGCATACAAAGCCATACAGTACAGGCTGTGGGAGCTCAGACATCAATTTATGTATACTGCAAGGCAGCCATATATGGTTAACTCTAGAAGTCTGGTTTATGATCTGGCTCTTAATTTGTTATGAGACCATGTCAGGAAACCCTGCATAGCTGAGGTGCAGTGATTTTTGACTGGGACTCACATGCAGGCGCAGATGCACTACAAAACACATTTGTGTTCAGGTGCACAAACTGCCCCCCCCCAAAAAAAAAAAAAAAAATCACAACTTTTGTCAACCATATATCTTCATGCTGTTGCCCACAATTATTTGATGATTACATGGCGCTGTAGTCTCAGTTATCCACCAGTGTGGCTGACTGTGATGCTCTTCATTAACAGCATGCAATGCACTTATGTTTCATGGACCATATCATTAGAGATCTGCTTTGCAGAAAGGGAACAGTGGAGCAGGGACAGTGCGGAAAAAAAGCTACAGACAGAAATGCAGATGCAGAGCTTTAAGATAAATTTAGAGGCCCAAATGACATTTCACACACCTTCCCTGCTTCTAAAACATATTTTTGCTGCGGAAATATGCCACCTGTCTGCATGATAAGAAATTAAATAAATGCAGTGTTAAAATTGAAATCAGTGCCCTATCAGTCATACCGCCTCTCCTGAGTACATTTCAGAGTAGCACGATACAGGCAACAGATGACCTTCTGCTGGCCCTACAGCATCCAACAGGCAGCATTCTTGAAATGTCAGGTGAAGCAGGTGAAGAGGGGGGGATCAACAGGCCCTTTGAGGGCAATGTCTGGGCATTTGTTATTTACATCTGCTTATTTTCAAAGTAAAAAATCAATGGCTCATGAAGCACTGGGGATCCAACATCCATTATCTGCAGTGTGCCTGCTTGTCCTCGTCGGGATTGCAGGAGCCTGGTTGCACTGAGCCACAAGCTCAGAGTTCACACTGGAAAGGTTCACTAGTAACTCTTGGTATGAGGGCTAAAATAATTCAGCAATGTTTGACAATAGCCCCAATCAAAAGAAAAAGTTAGCGAGCACAGATGAGCTCTGTGTAGTTCAGCCTGCTAGGTTAAGATGATGATATTCAACAGAAAAGATGTGTTATAGGTAATGCCACTCTACTGGTTGCACATCCTTACTAGGACTCTTAGGCTCAATCCCATTTCACCCCTTGCCCCTACCACTTAGCCCTACCCTTCCATTTTGCGCGTTCACGTTTAGGCGTAGGCGTGTCCCGATTCTTGTTGAGATAGAGGGGTAGGGTGAAGAGTAAGGGGCTAACTGGCCCTTCAAATGAAGATTTTTCAGTGGCACACTTCAAACGTGTGTTTGTGTTGTGAGATATTTCCCCGAATGCCTTGCGAATCACTGGCAAAATGGCTGCGGAACAGACCCAAGCGACCTAAGAAACTCACAAATTTAATTTTCTCTGTTAATAAAGATTTAAGAAGTACGACAACCATTGTACTGTCTTAGCTTAATGTTGTTTCAATGAATTATGGCTCTCTTCTTCAAAAAATCGCTTGTAGTATGCTGATGTCTCGTTATAGCTATCGTTAACGTTACATCTTTATTACTGATTTGTGCGTGACAATCCCAGATTCTGGCATATTTTCATGCTGCACTCCCACCCCATTTGATGGCATAAAATGACCTAAATTTAACTGACACCCAGCAGTGATTTCGCTGAACTTTACCGCTCCCGTATCAATGCCGACTGTCGGGGCTGCCTACATAGCATTGCTAACAATAGCCTGGTTAGCGATGCCTAACCTATCCTAGCAGTTTTTTTTTTCTTTCTTTTTTCAATTGATCGATTGATGCGTGAAATTGAAGTTGTGAAAAAGTCCAATTTGTCCATGATTTTCACATTTTGACAGCACATTGAATCCCCGGCAAAAACATGTTGTGTCTCCTTATGTAACAGCCATCGGAGACTACTGATGACGTATCGCGTTCTTAAAGGGGCGTCCCATTTCGTAGGGGTAGATTTCAACCACTACCCCAGTTCCAAGGGGCAAGGGGTAGGGGTGAAAATGAGAAATGGGATTGGGCCCTACTGATATGATGCATTTTCTAGTCCCCAACCATTACCCTAATTCTGACTAAGTATGATGTTTTTCTGCTTGAAGAACTAAAGTGTGTGTTTTTAGTGGTTCTGCACCATTGGATTCATTGGGTCAGACTGCTTCTTTTTCCTGGAAGCTATTATAAGAAGACATACACACAATCTTTACCTGTGAAGTTACAACACCACTTGTATCAAACCTCAGCGCCTAGAACAGAATTTCCATGAGCAATGTTTCATTAAGAAATAATCATTAATAAATAATCAAATAATTAATAAACAGGAGGAAAGCTGTCTGCTGGGAACTGTTAATTTACCTGCACATTCATGTTTTTTTCACCTAATAGGGTTCTATCCAAAATAATCTCTGAATCTGCCACATCTAGCGATGTGTTGTGTTGTCACAGTAACCATAGTGAAAAGTACTGTAGAGAACTGCATGTGGCCTGAGACATATACTCCACTGCAGCACAGTGAAGGGTGAAGGCTGACTGGTTATTCTCCATAGCTCCACTTACATGGAGCTTATATAATTTTTCCAGATGTTGTTGATGATGTTTTAAGTTTACATACTTCAATGTCTCAGTGTTTCTGAAATGAAAGCATAGAAGAAATTAACAATCAGAGAAATTGAAAACAACATAGTCATGGAATGTTTTTTTTGACTCATGCATGAGCAGTTGCAGTTTCAGTTCTTTCTACAATGTTGCAGAAGTTCCCATGTATGTGTTGTACTTGCAGGTTGCTTATCTAATACATATACAGAGGGGTCCAAAAGTCTGAGACTACTTTCCCATTCAAGTGAATGGGACTCCATACCTGTGTGTTTGTATTCACCCATTCATCACTCATCATTGTATTCATCAATACACCCAGCGGGGATCTTCTCCATTCTTCCTGATAAGTGCTACAAATATCAGACTGACACTTCAGGTGTCAATGTTTTCTGTTGTCAATGTTCTCTGACCACTGTTGAAATGGGTCTAACTTGGCAGGCCTTGCTGTCATCTCAAAGATAATTGGAGACTAATAGAATAGCTGAGGCTGGTCCGGGGACGTCCTTCCCTGTGTGTTAGGCTGCTGTCCAGTCTCTATGTGCAGTCAAGGCTGAGGCTGGTAGCAGTTTTGTCAATGACAGGCACCAAATAGCAATAAGCCACTTGTGTGCACTCAAAGTGCACCAGTTAGCGAGTCCATTTGCCAAGTTATTAAGCTACATTTGGTTTTATTTTAGGTCAGCAGTAAAGTGCACTTACTCTCTCTATGTGTTAGGGTTGAGAGGCAGAAATAGCTATCTTCTCGTGCTGAGGACAGCAGGGCTGTCTGCTACATAAAAAGCATTACGCACACGCCTTCAGACAAACTTTAGCTTTGACTTATCCATCCATATTAGATGTAGACAGATAACTGCAGAGGACGACAATGAAAAATGAGAAAGCAAAGGTCTCTGTATTATCAGACCGAACACTAAACAGGAAGCGAGAAAAATATACAAAAATTGGAAGAAAGCAAGACAGTCGGGGAGTGAAAATGGAAATTGACAAGTGGAGTGAAAGGTCTGAGGACATGGTTTTGATCACATGCATAAAAATAGACTTCACATTGTAAAAAAAAAAAAAAAACCTCCTGATGACTGCGGGGTTCAAGGACATGCAAAAATTGCATATTTTCAGAGGGACGGAGAAGGAAATGGAGGAGAAATCATTCATCTAAGCAGATACAGCAGGAGAACAGTAATGGAGAGGGGTACGTCATGTAAGAGGTAATAGAGACGCAAAGCCCATGAGTGACACCCCAGAGAGTGACTTGTGCTCCTTTGTGAATAAGATTAGAGGAGTACTGCGGAAGGAGATGGCTTACAGAGGCATTAGCGCACAGAGCGCTCATTAAACCACATACAGTGTCAGTAAGGGGGAGAGAGGTGTCTTGTGAGGCAGGCTCTATCTGAAAGAGATGGCGGAGTCACTTCTAATAAAGCATGCGTATTATGCACATGGGGAATAAAAGCAGTAGGGGGATTGTTTCTGTGTCCTCCTGGGATACGAGTCAAACATGAAATTTAGAAAACATGCATTCATGTTTAACAGCCCACACATTGTGTGCCCCAGTCAAATGTGTTGTCTATTAAAATTCCCTTAAATGCACATGGAACATTACACACGGGCACTTTCCTGCATCAGTATTCTTATGCCATCCCTACCTTTTTTTATTTGCTAAGCCTTTGAGGCACAGAGTTGTTGGCAAATTAGTTAAAGCCACATTCAGAAACCCGAGAATATAAGAAATTGGCTGCCGTCAGAAACAGTGGATCCTGTGATCGCCATCTTTCTCTCTGCAGTATTAAAGTGAAAGTATCGCAATGGTGGGATCCGAGATGAAGAAACGTGATTGATGTATCTGTAGGTATAATCAATAGTCAGCACAAATTATCTGTACAGTTCCATGGTTCCCTCCATCTGTAAGGAATGATGAAAGATTCCTCTGAAAAACAAACACTCGCTCTCCATCACATTCTTACACAAACACACACACACATGCACACACACACGCACACACACACGCACACAGAGCAATACACACATACAATACCCATATGGGATCAGCAGATGCTTGGCAAGGAGTGAAATGGCTATGTTAGATAGCATATGCTGTATGATGCCTCTCAGGCACTCAATGTCAGGGAATTATTTCTGACAAATCCTGCAAAGATTACGGAAAATGCTAGAAAATTGAAATCAAGTTTGATGCCTCACAATGCTCCACAAGTCTCCCTAAAGTCTGTAGAGTCCATGCTTTAGCTCAAGTTCATCATAAGTGTAACACGTTCAGTTTAATGAATTTGAAGAGCACGGCGACTGCCAACACGTTATTTTGTAAGCTAATTAAGGTGCGGACTACTTCTATCCTGACATATGAATCTTATCTCACTGTGATAATGGTAATAAAGTCCAAACTTGATGATACTGCCCCCCCCCAAACACACACACACACACACACACACACACACACACACACACACTCCCCATACCACCTCCTCAAGGGGAAATCAATGTATCTTAATGACAGATCATTAGTGGCTCTGTAAGGGGGAACGATTTTAATGGAAACAACTCTGTCTCACCTCAGAACAAGGAGTGATATGACGAAGCCACTGACCACTTTTGCCTCACTTTTAAAATCTCATGTGAAACGGAGCATCCACTCCCAGACAATGGAGAAATGTATGTTATGAATATGTCAGTCAGTCATTCTCCACGGACACATTTGGCATTCGGGTAGCTGTTTTCTGTAGCAGAGATGAGTTGTGTAATTCCATAGGGGTCATGGTGTTTTGTTTTTTTTGTTTGTTTTTTTTATCTCTTTATTTGGACCTGTGGAATGCAGAGGCGATGATTCATGCTGAACCAGGTCCTGCTTTGGTTTGGTTGAACATGAAATGGCTGGAGTCTAAATTGAAACGCCTCCAGGATTGTATACACAACCATCAGCTCTTGAATGCTAACTTGCTCTGTATAGTCTGCCTTTTATGGTTTATCTGCTTCTGCCATTGGTGCGGTGATGGCTTATAGGATGACTGAATACAAACACAAGATAAAAATATGAGTGACTGAATTGCAAGTCGCTTCGCTTCAACATTGATCGTCAATGTGTATTCACTGTAAACATGCAGCACAAATGATATCAATCCAACCAGCTAAGACCTATTCCGGGCAATGAGGATTGAAGATATGAAATGTTTTTGTGGTTAAAATTAAGATGAGATGTATAACACCTAAGGACTGCATCAATAATATTGGGTAGTATATAACAGGGCCTAGTAAATTCTTACATTAAAAGAAATAAATAAAAGTTCATAATCACCGTTTTTATTTATTTTATTTAACCTTTATTTAACCAAATGAGCAAACTATCAGACTGGACAAAACAACATTAAAAACACAAATAACTACACTGAAAACCAGGTGGTGTATAAAGGCTCAAATAAGCCTCTATACAAAAAGAAAAACACAACAGCAACAACAACAACAACAACAAACAAACAAAACTAAAGACAATGACAACTGCTAAAGGAATCCTTCACCATAGATTTTACAGTAACTTTGACTGGAATATCAAGTTCTTTAGTTTAATTCCCCACTGTGAACAATTCCAAGCACCAAAACATGAAAGCTTTCTTTCCTGTCTCTGTCAAAACGCCAGTGACAGACAGCAGATATGTGTCTTGTGATCTAAGATCATGGTTGGAAGATGTATTCTGTGACATAATAGAAGTTTATCTGAATGTCTTTATAAATAAAAACATAACAGCAATGATAAAATTAAGAAACTAATAAGAGACACTCGCAGAACACAGGTGAAGCAAGAGTGTGCAGTGGTGGGAGTATGTCATGTTTTACAGTTTACAAGCAAGTGCTTAATTTAAATTTTAAGTCATTCCGCAAAATGCAGTGATTAGGTCATGCTGAGCCTCAAGTCATGAACTTAACCTTTACGTTAGGCTATATAAAATATTACAATCTGATGTAATTCCTGGAACTTATCAGACTGTCATTTGTCCTCTGGATTCACAATCTAAAGTGGAAATATTAAAAGTTATTTGAAAAATAAACTGCATGTGCAGAATCTTTCTTCTTTGTACCTTTCAATCTATAGATAAAATAGCTCACTCTGAGGAGTGATGAGTCACAACATTCACAATTTCAAACTATTTTCGAAATGGTTTTTAAGACATGAATAAAATAGTAAAAAGTTCCTGAGTTGTACTTTGGCTAATACAAATGACACATTTATACATTTACATTTATGGACCTAAGGATTTCTATATAGTTCTATATCTATATAATGTGTATACATATAGCTGTAGATACAGTGTCTCTCTGGGATTGCATTTAGGAATATTAGTCTGTAATTCAGTAGGAGGATCAGTTACTTAACTACTGCAATAGTTGGAAGCAATCTCTCAAAAGCAAGATGAAAGGAAGTTCTACCATTTTGAACCAGGTTTTTATCCTCCAGCATTTCCACATCAGTTGGGATGTGGAAAAGTCTTCCTTCCTTTGGGATATAACAGCAGTTATTAACAATTTTCCTGACTTTCACAGCTCAATGTTACATTTTCTGGTGACTTTGCTTTTAAGCTTTTATGTTTTTTGGCAAAGGGGGTTAGTGTCCTTCCCATTCAGATGCACACTCATTAATCACCACATTGAATAAGAGCTAAAAACACAAAAGAGTTGACTTTTTGCAGCAGCATCGTTAATTGATAAGAAATCAGGTGAGATGATAAGAAAACCATGTAAATGTAGAAGCATAGATACTTGATACTTGCCTCAGGATACTTAAGAAGTTCTAGACAAAGCTGCTAAGATGACAAGGCCTCATCTTCTCTTGGGCAATAAGTCACATCTGGGAATACGTGAGTATATCCTCCCAAGAAAAAAATTAAAATAGATAGGACAGATAGGTTGTTGAACATCCAATACCTGGAAAAATAGATGTGTGGCACCCATTTGTTTATTTATACTGTTTATTAAGTTTTTCCTTTTTAAGGAAAATTGCAAGTAACAATTTAGGGGTTTGGATTTTGTTATAAGCTCATCTTCTTTACATTCTCCTCTTGTCTCTTTTCCCTCTCCCCCTCCCCTTCCTTACAGGCTCTGCTCTGCGGCGTCGCTGGCTAGTAGTCCAACTCCTGATGCAGGTGTGGCTGGCGGCGAATCCATCTTTGAGTGAGCGCCCATGCCCCAAAAGCTGTCGCTGTGATGGAAAAATTGTCTACTGCGAGTCAAGCGCCTTTCGCGATGTTCCCAAGAACCTCTCAGGAGGTTGTGAAGGCCTGTCCTTACGGTACAACAGCCTCGCCAGTCTTCGCGCTGGACAGTTTGTTGGTCTCAACCACCTCATCTGGCTCTACTTGGACCACAATTACATTGCCTCTGTGGATGGAATGGCCTTCCAGGGGGTTCGCAGGCTCAAAGAGCTGATCCTGAGCTCCAACAAGATCACATCCCTCCACAACACCACATTCCACCCTGTCCCTAATTTGCGTAATCTGGACCTGTCCTACAACAAACTGCAAGCCTTGCAGCCTGGACAGTTCCAGGGCCTACGGAAGCTTCTCAGCCTTCACATACGCTCAAACTCTCTAAAAATCATCCCAGTGCGTCTGTTCCAAGATTGCAGGAATCTTGAGTTCCTGGATCTGGGTTACAACCGCCTGCGCAGTATCACTAGGAATGCATTTTCAGGCCTGGTCAAGCTCACTGAGCTACATCTGGAGCATAACCAGTTCTCCAAGATCAATTTCTCTCACTTTCCTCGTCTCTACAATCTGCGGGCACTTTATCTGCAGTGGAATCGCATTCGCTCAATGAGCCAGGGCCTCACCTGGACCTGGGCCTCCATCCAGAAACTGGACCTGTCTGGGAACGATCTGACGGAAGTAGATGCGGTAGTTTACCAATGCCTACCCAACCTGCAGACTCTCAACCTGGACTCCAACAAGCTGACCAATGTTTCCCAGGAGGTGGTTGATGCCTGGATCTCTTTGACTACGATTAGCTTAGCTGGGAATGTATGGGACTGTGGCCCTGCAATCTGTCCTCTGGTGGCCTGGTTGAGAAACTTCAGAGGAGCAAAGGAGACCACCATGATCTGTGCCTCCCCCAAGAAAGCTCAGGGTGAGAAAGTGATGGACGCTGTTGAAGCTTTCGGTGTTTGTCAATCAAACCCAGTGACAACGCTCACTGTGAGTATTCCTCCAACCCCATCCGATGTCCCTGTGCAGACTGAGCATCGCCCAGCCATTCTGGCTTCACCTACTGGTTCTGGAAAGAGAGGAGAAGGATCTGTGAGAGGCCCCACATCGTCAGCCGTTACCCCACCTGTGGCACTTCCCCCAGAGCAAGACTTGGAGCCCGTGTCCTTCCATAAGATTGTGGCTGGAAGTGTTGCCCTTTTTCTATCTGTCGCGATGATCCTGTTGGTAATCTACGTGTCTTGGAAGCGCTATCCTAGCAGCGTCAAGCAGCTGCAGGAGCATTCGGCAGCGGCCCGCAAACGCCGCAAGAAAGCTAGAGAGACGGAGCGCACCCTGAGCTCTCCGCTGCAGGAGTACTATGTGGACTACAAGCCCACCAACTCTGAGGCCATGGATGTGCTTGTCAATGGGACCGGACCCTGCACCTATACCATCTCAGGCTCCCGAGAATGCGAGGTATGACCCACACCACCGCCACTCCTCCTAAACAAAACTCTGTCCACAGCGAAGCGACCAGAGGTAATTATTTACTCTGCTTTGATAGATGATAAGTCTGCTACTTGATTACTTACCCTTAAAGAGCAGGTTAGTTAAATACATGGCGTACCCGTGGGTTTTTATTGAACGAAGCAGAGGTAGTTTTCGGAACACTTTGTGTATAACAAGATATCTCTTGTTTTCAGATGGGTGTTTGTATATTTGCTTAAACCTTAATCTCTGTTGAGATGCAAATGTTTGTTTTGCCGCAGAATTGTACAGAAATACAGATAAATGAGGTTGATTACATTTCCTATTCTGCATAATCTCGAGCTTAAGCTTTGCTGTTTGTGATAAGGCATTTGTGCTTGTTTAGGTACTCGTTTGCATTTTTTTTTTTGCTTGCACATCACAGGCTTTGTGCTTTGTGTTTGCTCTACTGCTATTCAGTTTTTGATGAGGGGGAGAATAGCTGAATGGAAGATAAGAAGATTCACTTATGGACAGTGGATGTGAATGCTAATAGAGACTCTTGTCACTGAACAGAGCTTCCTCTGAACTGATGACTGCACATTTTTCCTGACATAGCTGTGACTGAAGATACTTGTTGGAAAATAGTTAATGCTCATAGTCTCCCAACTGCACCCGCTTTCTGATTTTTTTTTCTTTTCCTTCCTTTGCAAACTGACTTGCTGAACCTACTCACTTGTTTACTCTCTAGCTTAATTGATTAGTCACACATAAACTGAAATGCACACTTTCACTGGCCATCCACACTTGAACTCACACGGAGAAAGAAAATGTACGCAGTTTATGACACCCACGCATGCACACACACACACACACACACACACACACACACACACACACACACACACACACAAACACACAAACACACAAAGAAGTAGTGTTTGATATTCCCGTAAGGAGTGGGAATCCTTTGAAATGTTTTGTACACAGGCAAGTGAATTTCTTCAAAACAGTATTTACAGACTACAGCAATGTGGGAATACCACTTCTCTTCTCCTTTTGCTTTCAGTTGCTACGCTCTTGTGTATCTGACATACTGAACCGTTCTTACTTAAACCTTTTATTCCACTGTAGAGTTTCCCCGGGTTTTCCAAGCTACGGGAACCAAGGCTTCTCTAGAACTCTATTACTTATCATTGATTAACCGGCCCAGTTGTAACAAGGGGGCTGATGATAGGCTAAACCCACCTGGATGATCAGGCAGCCCACTCTCTCAAAGCTGTAACTCAACAGGCCGTAAGACACATTATATATTTCCACATTACCAGCTCACTAATACTCAGTCTAGTATCTAGACTTTCTCTGCATTTCCATGGCATGAATTTCTGTCAGGTTCCCTCTGGAGGAATGACTATAAATGCAGAGGTTTAAACAGAAAGGAGGAGGAGGTGGAGGAGGGCTGGATCCTCCACACTCTTTTCCATTTCTGTTACTGACCGTCTGGCTTTCATCGAGAGGCGGGTCACCTGGTAACACGTAACACTTGCAGGTTGTTCAAAAAGGTTTGATTGCAAAGAGGGAACACATATCTCAGCTGCCACTTTGTTTGCCTTGGCCCTCCACTACAGAGGCTTACAGTGATATGTACTGTGATTTTTATTTATTTATTTTTTTAAACGTGATACTCCACGTAAAGTTATGTTCTGTAGGGGAATGAAAGTAGAAGACGCAAGTAATGATTTTCAGCAGCTGTATTTCTTTCCAATGCAGAACAACCTTCCATTAAAATATACCGTTTTCACATGACCTCATTTTGACACATCTTTTGTGGCTTCAGCATGACATGCTGTCGCCTAGTCAACAAAATGCATGCTAGGACATTTTATTTTCGGATCATGAATGATCTTATATAAATGCAGTCTGTTTACAGCTTACCATTTACAGAGGCTGAGATAAATGAAACCAGGAACTGTAAAATGTAATATTATCCAGTACAAGCACATTGCAAATATTGAATATAGACAGAATAATATAATAGAGATGTATTGACATTTCAGGTGCAGTCCTAACAGATAGAATTAAAATAAGCTTTCCAGAGGTAATATCTGTTGTGGGAGTATTTTGGATCTCAAAAGCTTGCGCACGTGTTCATGTTCTTGTGACTATCTCCTATAATGTAAATGATTAGCTAGTTAATTGCAAAGCACAGAGCAGCTGACTTCTGCCCTCAGGAATCATATTAATATGAAAAACGGCATAATGATAGATGGACTTTCAAATTAGCAGTCATGCCCTCAATGTTGACCTGCGGATTGGTCAGTTCATTTCAGGTTCGTTTAATTTTTCATTTGTCAATTCTTTGACTAAGCCATTTATATATATAAGCAATTACAAAGTTGTCCTGGGGGGGGGTTTATTGGTAGCTCACATGTGTTGGACATTCACGTTGTCAGAGAACTTAAAAAATGTCATACTGTATGTTAGGAGTGTTTATTAGAGAACACTAACATAATATCAGGTAAAGAATGGAAGGCTATTGCAGTGAGGATCAGGAGGAATTAACAGAGTTGGGGAGGAGGGGATACTGTCACACTAGGTGAAAGCAACCAAAAAAAAAAAAAAAGCACTGGTTACATTCCAGTACTTCACAAGGTATTCTCAACACTTATTTTTGTTGCAGATGCCCCATGCCAGTGGCATCGGTTTGATAATGAACGGTCTGAGGCGGCCCTATAAGAGACCTTATCTATTAAAGGTGCCCTCCACCTCCACTTAAAGGGACTGCACACAAAATGCCTCACAGCGTCTCCATCAGTGTGAACTAGAAGAGGGCTTGAAATCATTGCATCTATCATTAGCCTTTTTTTATCTTGACTTGACTGAACTTGCCAATTTAGCTGTCTCTTTTATCTAGTGAGCCAAATAAAGCAGGAGTTAACACATTCTAAGAGGGGCAAGGGCTAAATCAACACTACAGAGTCAGTCGAGTGTAATAACTCAGAAGCATTTGATGTTCATCAACAAACATATGAAGGAACTGTCGACGAAGATATAAGAGCCAGAAGAAAGCAGAAAGTTTTTGTTCTTTCAGAATTGAGGGCAAAACTGGAATAGATCCAGAGCAATATAAAGGAAGGTTGTTAAAGGACAAAGTGAAGTGAGCCCTTCTTAAAATAAGATAAAATAAGATATCTGCAGGACTACAGGGCTCCCAACTATACAAGTCTCATGAGCAGCATTTGATCAATTGATCTTGAGCAGGTTTTACAATTTCTGATGCTTTCCACTTCCTATAAACTGTGTAGGTGACCTCCCACCTTACACAGGGGATGTAAGTCAGGCTGAAAGGTGAGATGTGTTCATACATACACTATAAATATCAGTAAAAGAGCATATGAACAAAGCTAATCAGTGCTTCACTTCTACAAAATATGTAGAGTATCTTTAAAGGAGCTATTTGTAAGCTAATTTGTAATTTGTTGTGGAGGTATTATAACCTCTTGTCTCGTAAATGCAACGATGGCTGAAGCTCGTCAAGCGACATTCGCCACCACCTGCTCCTGACAGCAAACCGTGTCAGAAAAAACGTACAAATGGCCCCTCTACGCATACATTTGTGCAATGTCTCATGTTGAAATGTTTTATTTAAAGTGTTTTAAGATAGAATATCCTGGATTTACCTATGCAAGGAAGACAAGAGCATATATGGGAGGTATAGTAGCAGTACAGACTCCTGGCTGTGCATCTTTTGGTTAGTGTCCATGGGCTGATTTTTTTTTTTTTTTTTTTTTTTTTAAGGCCTGAAGCCTACTCTGCCCCTCCCTCCCTGGCTTCCTGCAAATTGCTAATGAACTCAGTACACCTGTAGGGGATTGTTTTTGCAGCAATATTACATTTTGGCCTCAGGTTTCAAATAGCACCACCTGTAAAGCTATATTCATACTATGTGACATTATGCATGAAAACTGTTTAAGCTAACTTTGTGGAGGAAAAGTGAGTGAAGGACTAACGCCCTGCTAATTCCTCTCGCAATAACAGGTCTGTGTCGATGAGACTATTTCTTTCTAAAATCCCTGCACTCTCCTCCATTTTGTTTCTTGAGATATCCTTGAAAATGCATCCTCTCCAGCCTTATCTGTCCCTCTGTCTCATCTTAAAATGTTGTAGAGGGGAGACAGGAACTATCAGTCAGCAGTCCACAAAGTCCTGAGTTCATCTCAGAATGTGCTCCGATCTTGTTTCTACATTTTGTTGCTCTCTCGTAGACATAAATCACTCGGCGGTACATGGCAGCACCTGCTGCACTCTCCCCACCTCTCTCAGCCTGGCTGTCTCTCCTCAGACACGAGGCCATAGCTGCTCGGGTCTGCTCATCTCTCCTGAGTGGGAATTGCTTATTCCTCCGGTGTCACTCTTACCGTTTCTTTCATTTGGATTCTGTGCCATCACTATAACTCACCCTGGACCTCTCCACATGATTGTCCTCTCTCAGCCCGCTGGTCCACTTGATATGAATGTGAGGTTTGGCAAGACTTTTTAGTGAATTACCTGAAGATGGTGCAATCCTCATTTTCCTATGTCACTTCAACCTTCAACAGAGAGGATTATTTCAATCATTTCATTCCCATCTTCCTTTGATCTTTTTGAATGTAGCTGTACTCCTGATGCAGACAGTGGACTTGACCCGATCTCGAGTCTGTGCCACTTATGGCCTCCGTCACCTTTTCAAGTAACAGAACATCCTCGGCCATTTTTGTCTAACCCATCTTGTAATCTGTCCACACCATATATTTTTTTTCCTTCCTTTACTCCTCTCATCGTCTTTGACTTTATAAAGTTTCCACGTGTCTAGAATTCGATCATCATCGTTTGACCTCTACCACCTTCCACACAGATCCGCTCATTCCTTGCCACATGCTGCTCAGCAGCCTGAAGCCGAGTTAACTAAGCAGACATCATTCTTTGCTGCTGACACAAAGTGGCTCAAATCTTCCTCTTTGATAAGGATGTCGATGATATGCCAGGCCTGCTCTGCCACTAGCGTTGCACATAATTCACCTACTGCCATCTCATCTTTCCCCAACACATGTCTTCCTTTTGTTAGGAAGGCCTGAAACTCATTTCTGCCAGCGGGGACTGCTACCTGGCCTTTTGACGTCAAGTCCTCTCTTCTTCTGATACTGCTTCTGACCTTTTCCAAACTACAATCATCCACTAACTATAATGTCACACGGCATATGGCTGTGTTTGAATTAATTATCTTGTTCCTGTGTTTAAGAACCTCCGACTCATCTGATACTCCAAACTAGACTATTAGCTATATGGCACCTACTTCTCTTTCAATGCGCTGTCCTTTATCCTGAGGTCGTTCTCATCGCTGCCACTCACCGTAATGTTGAGAGAAATCTCTCTCTCTCTTTTACGCCTGTGGCTCTAATACGGTAAATCATCAAATGTTCTTAAGACTTCGGCACACATAATGTTAACAGAAATGCCAAATTACACAAAACGAAAAGCTTCTTAAACATGAGGATTTGGCTGCCCTTCACTTTTATGTACCTGTAGATTTAAATTCTCTCTGATTTCAACCAGGGATGAGGCAAATACGAACGTTTTGAAGACATCACCTCGGGCCCTGAAATCACAAAGTGCAATTTTCTGACATATACAAACAGAATGGTTAATCAACAAGTAAAAAAAAATAAAAAATGAACAAACTTACTAATTAATAATTGAAATAATTGCTAGCTGTAGCCCTAATCATCTGCACTGGATGATTAAACTTACTGTTTATTTCAGTGCTAAATATCTTGGTTTCTATAATCACTGTCTGTTTTTCTTAGACTGATGACACTCAACAGCAACTCAACAACAAATCCCAATCTGTTGCTCAGAAATTAAGCGAGAACTCCTTGATGAAAGGCAAAGTTCATCGTAGCTATAACAAAACAACTTTAAATCTGTGGTAGGATTAGGGTTCGTGTCGAAGTCGCCACACCAGTCTCTCTCGGCAGCTTCAGCAACATCAAGCTCCTTATTTGCTTCGTATTTCATACTTAGGGAGGGAAGCCATTATTTGCACGACCACAGCATGTTGCAACATGTAAACATATTTTAATATTTTAAGCAGCTGAACAGAAAAACAATGGTCCTCTTTTTTTCTAATTTCTCAAAATTGAGGCCTGCACCGCTGTTTACAAACTTGTATTTGCTTGCTGGATTTATGTCCACAGTGTGACTCCTATGCCTGAGCAAACTAGACCAGTTTTGCCATAGACTGGTTATTTGAGAAAGCATTCTGCTGTATCACTTTATTGTTGGCCTTGCTAATGGGATTTGTTACTTTTTTGTCACTCAAACACCCCTGAGATAAGACTGCAAAATGAGAATGTAAACACAAGGCCTTGAAATCTAAAGGTAAAAATATATTGTTACTCATTTGTCCTGTGCCATTGTACAGCAGTGGGTGTTTTTTATTTGAAGGTATGAGGCAGTTTGTCTTCTCTCTCTCTCCCTGTGTCTCTCTGCCTCTCTCTACAGTCCAAGGTCATGGTGTCAGATTGTTAATTGCTCAGAAAAAATCAACACAAACACCGGGAGGCTAGCCAAGGGCAAGTAAGCTATCTGTAATTCAGTGGGGAGGCTGAACTTCGCGATGCTAGTGTCTACTGTCGACAATTAGCCATGTAGGAGACTTCAAACATGCGCTGCGCGTGAGAGAGCAGGTCTGTCATCCTCTAATCCTGTCTGTTTCACACTCTGGTTCCATGCCGCTGCTTTCTGCACTCCCATTTGATCCATGCTTAATGAGGGTGTTAGATCACCAATATAGCAATTACTTTACCTGGAAAAGAGGAAAGAGTCTTTTCTGTTTCTCCCAGTTTCCACAGTGCAAGCCCAAGTACATCATTAATGCTAAGCTTCCTGATGCACTGCCTCTGTTATCTTTTCTCCTCGTCTCTGATACTCATCTTAAAATCTTTTGCCATTGGCATCTGATGCACTTGCTTTGTGCCGACTCGCTCTGCAATCATTATTGTTTTTCCCCTACTGGACCATTCACGTTCAAAGGCGTTTTTTTCAAAGCTGTGCATCATTTGTTTTACAGAGGTCCCTTGTCTGTTTTAGTACCTCTTATTTGCTTTACTACCTACTGATACAAGTATCGCTACTCCACACAGCTTGTTCTCTTCAGACCCCCACATGGATGAGAAATCTTCAATGCCACATTGTTACTGCGTGTAACTGGACGAAGCAACAAAAAAACAGCCTGTTTTTATAAGTTGGATATCATAAAAAAATAAAAAATTTAAAAAAAGGGAGAAAAAAAAAGCCCAGATTACTGACAGAACAAAAGCTGGAAGGGTTATATCACATTAGAGCTGTGGCTTCCTAAACTGCCAAACTAGCATGTGTCCTACAGCTACAGTTATTGCAGCGTGAAATATACAATCCTGTTAGAGAAACTGTGCAGCAACAAGCACATCGCAAACATCTGCATCCTAATAAGTGAGCTCTCTCTAAAAAAAAATTTGAGTTCCTGTTGGAGTGTGCCAGCGGCAGGTGTACCGCACCTTTGTCGTCACGGTAGCAAAAATGAACACGGTTTTGGAGCTTTTGGGACGGCCACAGTTTGGTTGGGTTTAGGAAAAGATGGTGGAACAGTCGTAGAGAAAAAAAAAAGAACAATGTTGGCTATGTCCTGTATTTTGTCGACGCATTTACCTTACATGAAATGGTAACTATAGGTCATAATGAGCTTTTTGGACTTGTTTTTCAACCTTCAATGAATAATCCCATTCAAGGATTTTTTCACATTTGTGTCTGTCTCTTAAAAAAAAAGGAATAACAAAAGTTATTGCACTAGAATGGAGAAAAAGAAATCTGTATTTCATAATGCTTAAAACAAGTACACTGTGTGCTGCATCTCTTTTATGATTTCAGTATAGTTGAGAAAGTAGTTCCTGGCATTTCACAGAACAATTTACTCTCTTTTCACATAGTTGTGTTAAATGCGTGACAGTTTCGTGGAATTACAGGAAGGTTAGAGGACATTAGCACCCCAATGAAGCACTCATTTTTTTCTCATTAACTATAAGATCATTTTCAGTAAGGTTGGACAGCCTTACTATCACCCTGGCCATTAGTCACTAAATTCAAATACTTGTAAATCAGTAAGTATGAGGGAAGATGAAGATGAGTCATCCATGGGCCTGCATCTAAGTACACCGCTAAGTACCTGCAACAGTACATCTGTTCAAGCCTATAGTGCAATAAAATGAAGAAATAAAAGGTGACCAAGCCATCCCTATGATCGGCATTTTTAATCCCTTTTTTTTTTATCCAGACTTACTGTTGAATGAAGCACTTCTGCTGAAGTTGTGCAGGCTAGTTCACATTTACCAGAAAATGATGTGCTATTTAATGAATTGACAATGAGTCAAGTATAATTAGCCTGTCATCGTTGCATAACGCTGCTGTCAAATATTTTAGCTTTCCAAAGTCAATTTTATATTTCTGTTTAATAGGTTTCATGGGGCCTAGTGTCAAGAAACTTACTCAGAATTAAAGACTGCTTCTTTCAAGGAACTAAACTCTCAGTTCATTACTTCTAAGGAGACTTGTTATCTGATTCTATAGCTCGTCTTAATTAACTAACTACTGTAATTAAGAGAAATATTCAACAAAAAAAGACAGGGGAGATGCTTCCTCTTTGCAGTTTCCTGTGGGTGGACAGAGTATTAACAGTAAAAAAAACACAACTGTTTCTTCAGATGTCTGGCCTGTTTTTCTTTTTTGATTAATTAATTTAAAAAAATATTTTCTTTGCTGTTAAGAAAGGAGCAAAGTGCATGATCTTCCCACTGTCATTTACATCTCTTAAAATAGTGCTTTCATATCTTTCTGTGAAACTAGTTAGTAAAAAGCAAATAGAAAAAAAAAACCCATGCAAAAATGTAATATATAATATACACAGTATGTCCCTATATCAAGAGCCATATACATCCTCTGGATATATGACGATATAAGTGTATAATATACGTATAGCCCGTAATGTATATGAAAAACTCGTGGTAAAATTTGTATATGTACATTTCTGATTAATATCTATAATTTATTTTTATATGGTACAACATATTTCAAGTAAAAATGTTAACAATATATATGTGCAGGTTTATTAGAACAGTATACATGCTTATATACATTATTTTAAAATTAATTTCTTATTAATTTGAATGTCTATCTCTCCGTTTTGGGTTCGGACTTTTGGAACCCACTGTATATAATTTCGACATATTCTGACAGGCTTTGGCATGGATGCACAGTATATTTATTTATGTGATTTATGGGCAAGACATATATGCCAATATATGAAATGGTTCCTATTAATAGGTTGATATATATTTTTTACATGTTTTTATTTCCTATGTACATACAGTATATTTCATTTGCGTATAGGGGAATTATGTGTTGCTTACTTCCTAAGCCAGAAATCATCTCTGAGCCTTGTACGGGTCTTGAACCCCTGGTCTGCAGTGCATTATACCCTTGGCCAACTCCCTCAGGTATTTTTACTGAACCGATTAGACCACCTCTCTGCACTGTGCATGATTGACGGATTACTGATAGATTTCTTGCACCTTTTAAGAGGTGAAAACATACATCTTCTTCATATCTATTCATAGATTAATATCCTTACTGAGCAGATTAATCACAAGCTTCAAAGTAGGTAGCCTTGAACAAATGTGAATATGTAAGTGAGGAGCTGTAAATAGAATTTAACAATTTCTAACCGTTGGAATTGTCTTTGTCAAACTTTTGAAAAATGCATTGTATTGCATAAATTCTAAATCCATTATGTAATCATTTTAAGTCCGAGCAAAAACCCTCCCCAGAGCTGAGGAGAAGTTTGTGATTTTATTGGTACTGACAGCGTTTAAGTCATCCTGCCCAGCGAATTCAACAGGCAGAAAAGATAGACTGGCACTCAGGGTTGAAGTGGACTGAGACAGGTAGGCAAGTGAACCTGGCAGAGCAGCGCGTTCAACAGGACGGAGCAGTCGACAAGCGGACAGGAGAGGCAGTTAGAAAGCCAGAGAAATCAGGCAGTCATCCAGACTCGACAGCTAGATTGGCAGGCGTCCGTCCACAAAGACACACAGGCCTTTGTCCACGGACAGCTGTCCATCCTCTGATCAGTGATGGCTCAAAGCTTTTTTGAAGTAAGATAATAAGTCTGAGGCAAGGCCGAGCAGATTGGCATGTTTTTCTCAGTGGTCAGATCAAAACCACTATGCACCGAGGATGGTGCGTGTGTCCTCAGAATTAAAGGGCACTTTTGATCAAAACTGCGTCCAACTTGTCCGGTTAATTAAGCGACTTGGTGTGAAAAAATTACAGCTGAGATGACAACACAATGGTACAGTTGCATTTACTCCTACACTAGCTGATAGTCGATGTAAATCATACATAGGCTGCTCTAGTTAATTAATATGACAGACTCTTCACTGCAGGGCCAAATAAGCACATAGTTCATTTTCAGTAATGGCCACATTAGAAAATATGGTTCCATTTCAGGTTGTTATGGTTTGAAACAATTAGTTGATTGAGTGCAGTCAATGGAAAATGAATCAGCAACACATATTTCTGGGGTTTTAGACTTTTCATCACACCACACAAGCAACAACAGGTTGGTGAGCGAATCAGATGAGAGCCTCTCCTCTGATTGGTTGTTTTCTGAACGATCAAATGAAAATATAGCAGATTTTAGGTAAACACTCAGAGAAACCAAATCCTTCAAGGTTGGACAGTGGGTCCGAAAAGACTGGGCTTTGGGCATGGCTGAGGGCTGTGGCTGAGGGCTATGGCTGTTTCGTTGTGACATCACAAAGTTACAGAAGTCCTGACAGCTTGTTTCTGAGTACAGGCTGTGTGCATTTCTCTGTGGACTGAGCGCTTTGATTCTTTCACTGTATTAATATAGACCTGCTTTCTAATCAAAAAAACGTCACTTTCTACCATATGAGATTTGTTCTGCATGATCACATCAATATTGAAAACTACAGGGGGACACAGTCTAATGAAAACAATCGCATTCGACATCTTTCTTCCAGCTTCATGGGCCACATAGTCAGAGTGCAGTTGTAGTCTTTATAGTTTGGAGGTCTAAACTCAAATGTGTTTTCGCTTGTTACGAGGTTTGTTAGTGACAGTAACTTGTGAGGCTTCTCTCAGCTTTCATTCAGGAATTCGAATCATGCACACACAATTTAGCTTCTCTCAGTTTCAAATTCCATTCAAACAGAAATTTGACATACATTGTCTAAATCAATGTGTACGTACATCAGGTTCCTAACACTTCTACATTTCACATGAGTCCGGCAAGAATCAAAGCGCAGCAGCAAAACCAATCAGACATCAAATTTCCGATGCTGCTGTGATGTGCTGCCAGTCTTTTATGTTGTATATATAAAGAACTCACAAGAAGGGGTGTGGGTAAGTGAAATACATTGATGCAGAAAATCCAATGAAATTTCCCATAGCCCTCATGATCCTTCTACAGCGTGTAGGTGTCGGAGCAGGCCGGCTGCATGTGCTGCATCCACTCATGCTGGCATACAAAGTAACCTTCATCTCCCCAGCTGGGCTATTCTCGGAGGTTTCATTCCACTGTGTCTCCTGTTCCTTTTCAAGCCCTTTTCTCTGCTGTGTCAAGCACATATTATTTTTAGTTAATTACCTGTCTCTGCCAACCTGCAGCAATCCCACTCTGTGGCCTGACTGTATCAGCCCGATGCAGGTTGCCTTCCACTGCAGGAAAAAATGTAGACCCCTCATGATTGATGACTTCTGTTGTCCCACTGCCTCACTTTAGTATTCCAGCCTCACATATCCAAGCTGCAAAAAACACATAATACAAACACATGTTCTTAGAACGAACCCTGGCCTGTGGTCCACTTTTATTTAATTTTTTTCATGCACGGTGATCCAACACAAACAAGAACGGCATCCCAAGACATTTGTGGAGGAGAAGGGGAG
The DNA here is from genome assembly GCF_002814215.2 of Seriola lalandi dorsalis. Lineage (NCBI taxonomy): Eukaryota > Metazoa > Chordata > Actinopteri > Carangiformes > Carangidae > Seriola > Seriola lalandi. The sequence continues at coordinate 500,537 of NW_019524890.1, read as the reverse complement.
AACAAGTGGCTACACCATCATCGCTCTCCAATACACATACTCAAGCTATATCTGCCCCACGATGCAACACGCTCCATGTAGCAAATGTCATATATTTGGAGTCCATCTTTCACAGTAAAATATAATGGTCCCTCTTATTGATTGGATTAGCAAGGTAATAAAAGCCCTGTATTGACAAAACTGACAATGGATACGTTGGGGATTGATTGTGCCATGAAGCTAGTGAGCCTACTTAGGGAGCAGGACCCCTCTCTGTACGCGGAAAACATCACAGCTAATGATGATCATAAAATGATGAAATGAGGAAGACGGCAAACCCCCCTGAGACTCGTGTCTGTCATAAATTTTGACATGTTTTGCTTAACATTTCAAAATCCTTATAAAATGATTATAATAAGATCAGAATTTTCATTGTTTTGACTCTGTTTATGAGCCTCCTGTTTTTCTAACATTCTGTGCATTGTGTATCTTGTTGCCTTTTAAAGAATAATTATTCACCGCCTTTCAGCTTGTACCAATCGTAATTAATCAAACTGGTATTTGGGGTGTCAGGGGGAATGGTTATGCACAAGGCCACAGAGAATGTCATGGACAGTTGGAGCAGCCTTCTCTCCCTTTTTTTCTCCCTTTAGGTCAGGCTATCTCAAAATTCTTCCAGCTTTGCAGCAGTGGTTGAATTTTTACCCTGGGACTAGGCATCTACAGTTTTATGCCCTAAAAACAGCACATATTTCCTGCCCAGTTAAGGGCTATTGGTACACTTACATATACAGTGTACAGAAATGTGTTAGCAGTGAGAAAAAACATCTGGGAAATGTGCCTTAAATTGCTCATAAAGAACATTGGACATAACAGATTACAACCAACTGCTCCTGAGCGGGAAAACCACCTGTCACAGGTTTACTGTGTCTTAATTAGTCTGTGGTAATTTGATTGAACACACATTTATTTAAGAATGTATACCAGGTAAGCCTGGGACCAGGTATTACATTTAGATTTTGGCACAGGGGCCCAGTACGAGGCGAGGACTCGAGATTGGATAAAAATGACTGATTGAAGTGATTAGGAATGTCACTATTCACCTCATCATATTTAGTTAGTTTAGTTTACAGGTCTTGGGAAGTACCAGTGCATACGGGAAATGCTTGTCTGATAAATCGCTTCAAGTATTATAACTTCAGGGTCAGTTGGGGTTGAGGTTTGAAAATAAAAGCTTGGCTGTTTGGAGTTAGAAAGACATGAATTTACCATTCTCTGCAACCCATTCCTTATGTGTGGTTTAAGGCCAAATCTCTGACTGAATTGTCAGCAGTTGAGATGCATCGTGGGTAATGTAGGCACCAGGTTTTGTAAAGCAAATTGAAAAGATGTCTGCATCAATTTTGACCTTTATTCATTTATTTTGTAATGTTGCAGTACATCTTCCTTAAAGGAGCTATTTATAAGTATGAGTTCAGCATCAAACTTCATTCCTTTACTCGTCATGAGCTTTCTCCTGCGGTGGAGAGAAATGCCGGTGTTAACTCTTGTCTTTTCTTTTACTGAAGTTAGCATGCTAACCAGCTAGCCCTGTCAGTTTCTGAAAGCGACTCACAGTAGCTTCAAATCTGCCCCAAAGACATAGCGTAACTCAGGGTGCGTATTATAGCATCTTGTCTTGCAATCATGGTCGACAATCACCACCAGGCAAGAAACCACGTTCAGCGGCAGAAAGAATTTTGTAGTATCCCCTTTAAAAGCTACTTCTTTTAGCTATCTATCTTCTTTTAGTAATTACCAGTGAACCTTGCACGATCTGAGAGGTTTATGGAGTTTAGTGCAAATACACTAAAATGATATATAATTATAATATTGAACTACTTGTTCCCTCCTGCTACCCTTGTAATGACTTGTGCAGTGAAAGAGTGGCTGTGTTTTCAGGGTTCTTAAAGGGCAGTTATACATCTTCTTTCTGCTGCACTGATGTTCTAGTACTGCTCATTATTGGTGATTTTGATACAAAAAATACTTCCAGCTTCTTTGTGACTGTTTTATCTTCTAAAATGTGACGATTTGCTGCATTTCTCAGTTGACATCATTGGAAATTGAATATTTTGGAGTGTTGACTGGAAAATGTCAGATTAATCAATAGTAAAAAATAATCATTAGCTGCATCTCTAATTGCACCTAGTTCTACTTTCATTTTTTTTCCATGTCCCAGCTGTTCTCGAACCTATCTTGCCTTCATCTAATGTTTAAGGTGGATCCAGTAGGTGACACCATCATCAAACTGCCTTTTTCATCTGCAGTGTGTCTGATGCTTCATTCATTCATCTTACCTGATGCAGCCTTTGAGATATGATCCCCAGTGCTATTTTGCCACTGATTATAACCATTAACAAGCAGTCTGTCTGCGAATGGATGGGGTCACTACCCCCAACATTAAAACATTCATCAGGGAATATGATTTACTGGGATGCTCTCACCCAAGTGGGAGGAGATGCTTTTTTGTAACATGGACATTTAAAATGGGACGTATTCCAAAGTGCATCACAATCAATGCAAATAGAAAATTTTAATCAGCTCAGCAATTCTCCTTCACCTCTATTTTGATCGATTAAACTTCACTTCTGCGGCAAATGCATGTCTGATTTGACAATGCAGCTTCTCTCATGTGACTTAACCGAGCTCCAATGTGTCTATTCTTTAGACACATTGGAGCTCGACACAGATTCCAGCCTTTAACAGCGTGTGCCATTTTCAGTGCAGAGAACCATTAATAAAGTAGATGTGCATTTGACCCATGATAATGAAATTCTGCATTCACATATTTTTCTAAAGAGATCAACTTTAAACAGTTAAGCAGATTTTTATTTTTTTATTTTTTGCCTTTTTAATCAAGGCAGGTTGAGTGTTTTTCGATTTCTTCATAATAAGGGCCAGTGCAGGGCAGTAATCAACATCAGACTAACCAGATTTGGGTTAACAAATTGATGTCTCGGACCTATGACCGCTAGAGTTGATGAAGGTGAAATAATCTGCACAGTGCACATGAGTGCTTGGGTAAGATTAAAACGGTGGGTGCCAATCTGGTTATCCATTCATTTGAATTAAATCACCTGCAAATGGGATCCACATGACTACAGAACAATGCAGGGGATCATGAGAAATACTGGAAAGATACAATGACACATTCTCCCACAGTACTGAGGACCTAACTTTATATCTCAAGACTTTTTTTTTTTTTTTTCAAGTGGGAACATTTTATGCTGTCACCTAAATTTATCAAGTCAGCTTCAAAGAAAGGCGCGGTATGGAAAGGGCACCGAAAAAGGGATGGAAAATTACAGTAGACAAAAGGAGAGGAGAGAGGCAGAAATGGGTAGGTGGACCTGCAGTAATGTAGGATTTGGGGACAGAGAGAAATTGATAGTTGGAAGGGAGCGCAGAGAAGAGCACACACAGTCACTCTCTCAGCTCTCTCTGACCTGAGAGGCACAGCCTGTTTGATTTAGTGCCAATCAGAGTTTTTAATGTCTGTGCAGCGCATCATAATTTATTAGGATTATCATAAACTTGTGCTGAGAGACAGAGCAGGGGCACTTGTGCCTCCTCTCAGAATGAATTACTCGCTGCGAGCTGGAGCGTCAGTCAGGCCAGAAATGGTGATACCAGCTTTTTCCCACTTTGTTTTTCTCCAATCTTTCAGTGCGGCCCATCAAAGCCGGGACCCACAATAAATATTCATCCCATCATATTCCACCCTGGACGAGGCCAAGGATATTAGATTAAGGAGAGCTAAAGGCAGGTTTGAATTACATTCTGGCTGGGGGGGGGGCTGTGTCATGAACAGCAGAGGTGGAGACTTTATAGGGGAATTATTTGCTTTGGACTTAAGAACCAACCAAGTAGAACCAACAACTCCGCCTCTATCCAAACTATATAAAATATGTAGCGTATATAACAACAATACAATACAAGCCCAGTAGGGAATAGCAACTTACAGTACGTTCCTTATATTGGACGAGTAGAGCTTAATTGTATTCATATCTCTAAATATGCACCATTACATGAGTAGAATTGTTGCTATTAATGTGATTAATAGTTAATTAATTATCACTTCTACAACTTCACCCCACTGATCCATGCCCATGTAATTCTCATATTGATTTCCTTGGGTCTCCCGTCTCCTCTGTGGCAGCTGAGCTCCCTGCCTAATTTGAACACTGGGTAAAGGGGGCACTTGTTTCTTCGGCTGTTTTTGTTGAGACTGAAATGAAGATGCTGATCTCTCATCTCATCTGCTGAGCCCTTTTCACTCCGTTTTGATCTTGCAGAAGAAGGGAAGAGCCATTGAGCGGATCGTCTTCAATGTGGCGGTGAAGCTTCATTGTATCTGCCCAAGACTGAGAACCCTCTTAACCTATTTTAGCCTCTGCATCATGATGGACTGGTGATGAATTAATTTACTCGGGGCAACAAACGGGAGAATGGGAGGAGAAACAAAGGTGACAGTGTAATTTGAGAAGGCTGGGTGGAGATCGCCAGCTTTTTCTCTTTTGCATTGTGTCAAGATTTGAAATAAACACCCATTATGAATTAATTTGGAGTTCATTCATGCTGAATGCGAAAACCCCAAAGTCATTTTTTGTTTGGAAATAACTCATGTAAGTTTTATTTTCTTTTGAAAAGCTCAAAAGAAAAAGAAAAACCAATACACAAATCTCATTTATTCACAGTCAAACTTTCTTGAATTATTCAAATGTCGAACAAGATGTTTTTTTTTTAACTGCATTGGGAAGTTATCCTTTTTAAAATTTACTGAGCACAACACAACCTGAGCAGGTAGCCTTACAAAGTAAAGGCCAGGTCCCTCAACTAAAGGATATTTCACCTCATTGCAAATTTAAGCATCATTGACCAAATGTGGCTCACGGTAAATTTCCCGCAAGCAGAGTCTTATCTGTGTGAGGTTATGTCTGTCCTGTTTAGGTGTTTACTGTAATTTAGTGAATATGCAGCGCAGCTTTAAACCTCACGGTGGCCCGCATTGATAGTGAAAACACACATTCCAATGAATGAATGGAAAATCTGTGGAACAATAGATGGGCTGGCTTTTGGGAGTCGGTTTGGGGCCTGTACTGGCATGAAGCTCAGTGGGAGTATGAGAGGCAGGCAGACTGGAAGCCTAATTAATCCAGCCTTCCTTAATTAGTCTCTCTCCCGTCCATGACGCACTCGCCAATCTTCTAATGCTCCTTTTCCCTCCTCTGCTTCTCCCTGTCTCTCTCATATGCTCCCTCTTCTTTCCCTCCATCTATATTTCTCGGTGACTTTCTCCCTTTCTCTCCCGCTCTGTCTGGTTTGCCATCTTTCCAGGCTTGACCGAATGGTGACAATATGTTCCGAGGTGATAAACAAGCACATGCGGCTTCAGAGGGCAGCTTAGGCAAAGCTACGGTTGTCTGTGCGCTTGCCTCGGTTGCCACTAGAGGACCAGACAAAAGCCCAGCTGTAGGCGGCAGAGATTGCCTGCACTGCATTGTCTTTAGAGATATACGGTGTGTCTCACAATGCAGGTGGTCACTGTGCGGCTGGATGGCACGACGCCCCGAGCGCTGCATCTCCTGCGTGCAGATCATGGCAGAAATCTGCAAACACTGGCACAGGAGAACACTGGATGCATCCCTCCAGCATGGCGGGATAACAGGCCATGGCAGTAGCTGTAAGCGGGGCCAAGCCTGTTATGCTCAAAGATGCTGACTTTAATGACGCTGTGCAACACTGAGGCCCAGCCCACTCACTCTGTGCCCAGAATAATGAGGCAGTTATTCCACCAGTGGCCATGGCCATTCAAAACGACTGCACTGTGAATACTGATCAAGACTAACTGTTGACATTCTCATGCACCATGCTGGCTTCATAATGAGCTGCATGATTAACTCATCAGGGTTTGCTTGTCTTTCTTGTGGGAAAGGTAATATACTCCACTTCAGATGTAGAGATTGATATTGTAGCGAAGGAAATGTAACTGAATGAAGGTTAGAATAGAAAATATTTTTAAAGAACGTGCTTTTAACCATTTATTTGCAGTGGAAATGCTGTTTATTTTGAGGTCCTGCATATTAAAGCTGCAATTACCAGCTTTTTCTTTTTTCTATTTTGATTGGATCATACAACAACAAGTAATGTCATGACGAACTTGTGGAATATGACCAGTAATTCTGCAGCTCCATGGATACTTTTAGCCTCTTTTAGGTCATTGTTTTGGTTTTACAGAAGATCTATTGTTTTGTCTCAGTGCTTTAACAGGAAGCTGTTTTTTTTTTTTTTTTTTACTCACACAAAAATGTAACACAGATAAAGTTAGCAACAAGCAGGTGAAGAACGTGCAGCTAACAGCAGCTACATATTTTCCATAAAGGCGTGGGAGTGGTCTCTCATCTAAGTGAGTAAGTGAATGACCTTATTTCCCAAAATGTCAGACAACTCCTTTAAGCAATGCACATTACCCACACTACCACTGGCTAAATGCCCATCTCGCTAACATTTTTACCTGCTTTCATCCAAGTTTTTATTGAAAACAAAACTAGAACTAAAAGCTCAGAAACTAATCTCAAATCCAGCATATTAGGGAAGAATTAATTTATGGCTTTAAATGTGTATATGTAGCTTATGAGTCAGGTCTCCACCTGCAATCCATCAGGTTTATAGAATAGCTGTTAAAAAAAATATGCCAGAATAAAATAGATGATAATTACCTGAAAAAGATCTGCCTTACTTTCAGTGGACCATAATGTGATAAATATCTTAAGGGGGGATTTTTCATCTTTCTCCGTTTTTTTTTTTGCCTGTAAAGATGGGCTATTTGTGTATCAAGGTCATCTTGTATCCCCGCTGCATTTCCACAGAACACTTGCCAGTTTTTTTTTCTTTCTCTCTCTGTCTTTCCTCGTCACCCTTTTTTTTTTATTTCTGACCTCTTATTTCCATCGGGGGAGGAAACAGTCTGAAATAGAGACCAAGGGAGGGTTGAGGTGAAGTTGTCTTTTACACTCCACAAGGTAAAAATCCCCTTTTCTCCATGCTCCCACCCTGTAATAATGCTTCAAATGTCAAACCTTAGTCGCGATTGCCTTCACCATATTATATGAGGCTTTTGTGGCATTTCGCGGTGAACTTGGTTCCAGATGAGATAAAAAAAAATCTAAAAAAAATCTCTCAGGTTATTTCAGATGGTATTTTTTTAGATTTCAGCTGGAAACTTAAAGGTTTAAGATTGAGATGTGAACATTTTCAGCAGTGTATTTTAGTGTAAGCTCCAGGAAAACCCACGCATCGAGGTGCTTCCTCTAAAGAAAAAGAATGCGGCCAAAACACAAGTCAGCGTTGTTAACTTTCTGTGTAACGCCTCGCTGAGTGTGTCTCTAACTCCTTACCCCTGCCTGTAATCCCAGGTTACTCCAAGGCTGTGTGGGTCTGAGATCTGGGGAGCTTTCAAGGTTCTGCACTCTAACTGGTGTATATAGTGACTCACCACTACACTGCAGTCTGCACACTTACCCATCACAGTCCCTGAGCACCGAGCATAAATCTGTTTAGTCTGCTCCAGTTTACTGTTTCTTTCTCCCACATTTCTTGTTTCTTTGACACTGTGAATCACTCGCTTTGAATCTCCTCTTTGAGAATAACAGAATTTTTTTTTTTTTTTGGTGCAAAGAAAAAACAAAAAACAAAAATTCGGCCTCTTCAGTATGGCCCATTTCCTCAGTGTGGGTTTTTTGGTTCTATCTGTGTCTTTATTTCTATAGCTCTCTCTTTCCCAGGGCCTCCTCGGCATCATTTGCATGGCCTACTTTCTGTATGTGGTTTGGTTAATACCCACAAGCAGACACTTGAGCAGTAAACACTTCCCTTGCCGTGACTAGCAGTGGGCTTTCCTGAATGAACTGATCCACTTAAGGCTTGATCTGTATAATGCCTGTTACACCATTCAGGACCATACTCTCCCTTCAAGATCTTGACCACGCAATCACACACCTCTGCAGGGTCAACAGGATTCACTTCCTTTCTAAAAGAGAGACACTTAATACAATAATTATATCAACTCCGGTTCTTCTTAGCAGTGATATATAATCTGTACTCTGTAATTACCACACTCCTACTCCTATATCTCTGCTGGTGCGACTAATTTTAATGCTTCACCCGTGCCGTGAGTGAGGAGTCAAAGTACCGAGTCCTGTGTGAAATCTGAGTTACCCTATCAGAGAATAATGAAAACCCGCCAAATTGTTTCGGCGAGGCAGAGAGTGAACCGTAGAAGCGCTTCATGACTGACACAGCACAGATTTATCAACATACTCCGCAGGGAAAAAAAAAAGGGGAAAGAAAATGCCTCCGAGGCATCTGCTGCTAATTAAAGTTATTGATCCCACCCGACACTTTTTAAGCAGAGAGAGAGAGAGAGAGAGAGAGCGCACGTTTTTCAGAGTTTGTCCGTGTTCCCGAACGTCTCGGAACAGTCGCTTTCGTAAGGTGTGATGCGATTATTTCTACCTGTCACAGTCCCTTTCAAATCCGGTTTCAGATGTGCAACAGCTGAATCCGGTGGAGAACAGACAGCTGCGCCTCTTTCACTTGAGAAGAATCCGGCGTCCCTGCTCGCGAATCCGTGATTTGTTTTCCTCTGTGCTTATTATGAAGTTAAAATTCCTCAAAACATATTGAAACTATTTGGGTGCGAGATGATTTGCAATTTTACAGTCACACAGGCTTTCTTACTTCATATTCCTTCTTTATTAATTTTTTTTTGTGTGTGTGTGTGTGTGTGTGTTTGTGTGTGTTGTCAGCGTTGCTGCATTTACTCGCATTTGCACACACGCACTCAAAGAACACACACACACACACACATATGTACTGTATAACCAAAGAGCACAGATACAGTATAAAATGTCAGTAAATGTAAAAACCCACACATCTGTTACCATCTTCACCTGTCAGCCTGAGCGCTGCTCTCCATATACCTCTGGGGCATTTCAGTGTTTCCCCCTTCAAAAAGTGTCAAATGATGAGAAGCATTCGCACATTAGCATGCAATTCTTCAGTATTTCGGGAGGGCGGGGCTGGGAGGGGGTGTGGGGATTTCAGAGAGCTAATCTCCCACCGCATTTGCAAGGCTTTCTGGGACACCAGAACCCCAGGAGGAGGAAGCCGTGTGCGCACTATAAACAACTTTCTCTGAGTTTTGCGTTGGACTTTCTTTGAGAGACGTGGAGGTTTGTCTTCCCAAGATGGGAGCAGTGAATAAAAGATGGGAGATGGATGAGAGA
>NW_019524890.1:489526-491209 GCF_002814215.2 Seriola lalandi dorsalis | reverse complement strand
GGGAGGGGTGGGGTGGGGTGGGGCACGGTTCGGTTCATATATAATGGCTGACTGGTAGAGAATGAAAATTGGCTGTTTTTCATTTCACCTGTCGTCGTAAAAGAAGCGCTTGTCACAATGAGGGCAATGTCACCAGGACAGACAATGTTTCCATGACAACCAGGATTTTTTTTTTTTCCCCCTCTTCTTTCTGATTTGTGTTGAGCTGTTGCATGGGTTAAGGTCTTTAAGCAGGGATGTGCTACTCCTCCACAGAACATAAATGAGAGGAACATTTCTTTTTTTTTTTTCCCGTTCACGCTGTGAGGGATGTTGCCTCTCGCTCTCTCTTCATTGTCCCTTTGCTCTTCAGATCTCTTTCTCCATGCTGCTGCTTAATTCTGCTCAAATCAAGCTGCGCCTTTTGATCGTTACTCTGCTTGTTCGGCATCAAACACTGGCAGTGAGAGTTAATTTATAGTCTGTCGTGCCGCTAATGTCTTACATCTGTGTTTAACATCTTGGCCAAAGACAAAACAATCAAGTTGTCATTCTTACATTATCAGACACTCTGAGTTTTTTTTTTTTTTTTTTGCCAAGTGTGTTGTGATAAGAGCTGGGAAAAGACGTGCTGGAGATTCCACTTTGTCCAACAGAACAAAGAGTGCAAAAGGTTAAGATCCCAAGGCAGTCTATAAAGATAACAACAACCCATTGGGTTTAGGACGTTTCCTGTGCTATCCATGAAATCCCCAGGATGAAATGTATCAGCGCTGTGATCCAGGATAAGGCGCCGCTGCATACTGACACACAGCAGTGATTCCGTTCATCCGAGTGGTTTAATAAGTGTTGCAGAAAAAAAAAAAAACATCCTAAATCTCGAGCTCATAGTTATTATTGCAGCGAGTGTGAGTATGAAGGGCTGCTTCACCCAAATCCCCCCCCCCAAAAAAAAAGAGATGTCTCCACTTAACTTATTTTGTGTGGTATCTGGACGTGCTGATAGTCTTACCTGTGTCTGAGATATCCATCTCGGAGATTTAATGCTGCAAAACCAAACATAATGAAGGTGACTCAGGTTTGTATCCCAGTCCCAGTGTGTCCCGGTAAAAAAACTCATCGCAGCGATCAGAGCAGCCTGGATATTGTTCGTAGAAAGACACAATAATGTTGAGTTTATTTTTATGTAATTTTAAGTGCTGCTATTTACACTCCATTGAGTGAGATTGGGATATCTCAAAGCCTCAGCAGATAAAAACAAGAAGCTATCTGCAGGCCGGGACAATACTACAGTTAAAAATGGCAGAACAAAGATAAAAATCTGTTTTCTTTTGTCATTTTCTTGAATCAACACTTTCCTAATTAGAGGAATCTGATGGCATTGAGTCAGATGAGATGTGACATAAAACACTATACAAAAGTGGTTTTTTTTTTTTTTTTTTTCGTATTGCTGAGGCATTGTTGGCTTTGAGCAGAATCAGACCTGATGTGGAAAGAAGAAATGAGTTCGAGCAGAATCAGAGGCCACTTTTCTATTGTCACGCAGTTGGAAAATGATGAGGCCAATCTGTTCCATGCAGGGAGAGACAGTCCCCTGTAGGCTTGCTGATTTTAAGGCAGTACGTTTACGTTATGTTCCACCATCTCTCATTTTGGGAGCGGCAGGTGGGCTTTTTTTTTTTTTTTCTGGAGCACAGATTCTAG
>NW_019524890.1:482917-489440 GCF_002814215.2 Seriola lalandi dorsalis | reverse complement strand
TGGCATTGAGTCACTTTCCCAAGGTAGTGACAGACCTACTGTAGCACTGCGCTGCTTTCCAGATGTATTTACTTTGGGCAACGGTTATAATCGAGGTCCATTTCACCTTCAGTGAAGCAGATTATTATGCGGTATATCAATATATTGTGTTTCAATCATTTCTTGGATATCACATATATATTTACTTTCCATAGTAAATAACATTTCTAAATGTCAGTGAGGCAATCGAATCACGGTGAATTTAATGGTATGAAACCAGTGATGAATGACGTCTCATGCCTCCGCGGAGACGTTTTGAGTTTGCAGTCGTTGCAGAAAACACGATGGTCGGGACAAATGGAGAATTGAGGCTAAGCACATATGCTACATATTGATTCCCATCTGTGCCACATATTATTAATCATCTGTGATCCAAATCTTGACCACAGATTATCTTTAGCATTCTGACAAAGGCAATTTTTATAATCATGCAAATCCTGTCCTCTTCTTTTAAGTGTCTCTAAACTCTAGTACCACAAATTTGATTTGTTCATGTCAGGACGTCAACATACTGCTCTGTAAAAACATCGCAGAAATTTTCTTGGTGTTTTCAGTTAAAGGCAGAAATCTCTGATATTCTCTGCCAAGAAACTTTAGAAGTTAGTTTTTTTTTTCTACAGCAATCAAGTCCAGGCTCAAAGTAGGCCAAAACATTAGTCATTCCCAAAATCAATCAGTTAATTTTCTTTCTTTTTTTTCTCTTTTTTTTTTGTTGTTGCCACTTTCTTGATCAGTTTCTCTTTTAATCAATACGTGCATGGATTTCTATTTGAAAGAATGTCGCTGCATTGATTGTATGGGCTTCAGACGTCCATGCTGATCTGTTTCTTTTACGAACATAATTACATGCACTGATTTTTCACTGAAATTATGCAAATTTTATATTGAGTACATGCAGAGCTTAATGCCAATCAAGGGACTACTATGAATTCAGTTCAGTGCACGCTGTTGTGCTTGCTGAGCCAACCACCTATCCCAGCTATGTGCGGTCCTTTAGATATGAGGTAGATGAAATAAAATAAACACCTGAAAAACATCTTTAAGCTGCTGGTAAATATTTAAACTTATGTAAATATTGTAAATATACTTTTAGTGCATTGACTCAATTACATGAATTAACTTCTCCTAACTTCCCTTCTAAATTTTATATAGATAAAAAAAAAAAATGTATATGCGAGTTTGTCTAAAATCTGGTTCATGCTTAATGTGCATACGGTCAAAATGATTAATTGTAATTGTAGTTATTTTTTCATGGTTGGTATTGAGATATCCAACAGTCGAACTGACAGTAAGTATAGTAAATGCCTGCGCTTGGCTGTCCAGAGATATGCACAAACACGCCGGGTGTATCACCTCTCTGATTCATACACAGCCCAGGCATGCTCAATTCAATCAGTCTTGAGCTGAGTTGTCAGGTGGAGGGTCACAGTTCAAACAAAACTCTTCATGACTCCCAGCAGAGACAGCATTAGGCTGCGGTCCCTCAGTTCAGCGCGATGCAAATACACTGGAAGTTTGCATTGATTTTCCCATCATGTCAGGACCATTCAGCAACGCCAAATCCTTTTCCAGTCTCTCCCAATTAGCTTTCGGCCTGGGGAACGCTGTCGATCCCCATCTGCCCATCTGCCTGTCAGTGGCTTCATTCCACTGAAGGAGGGAGATAGAGTAGGGGGAAGTTAGGGAAGGAAATGAGGGGGAGAGCAAGCAAGAAATGGATAATTCTGTGTTTGGCGGCTACGGGCAAGAAGGCTTGGCTGATCCGTCCGCAGCCAAAGCCAGTAGGGGTGGTTTGGAAGCGGATGGACTCCCTGAGAGAGATACTGTTGTTTGGATGATAGAGTGAGGCACAATGCCCACTCGCTCTCTCTCCGCAGCCATTTCTCAATGAAAACACAGGACCTGTTCTCTGTTCAGCCTCCGCCAGGGACGGATGCAGATTTCTCTCTGTTTATTTCTATCTTCTCATCTCACCTTGGGGTGGAGATGTCACTGCTCTGCCCTGAAGGTTAAGGAAACGGGGTCCAGATAATGGCCTGTCTAAGAGTTCTTCAGATGGGTCTTTCACTCTCCCCAAAGGCCTTGGCGCTTAACGTCGGCAGAGCCAGGTGGACGTTCTGTATGATTGCTGCATCATCATTTTCCTGTGGCTTGTTCTACTCCTCCACCCCTCCCCGTGAAACAGAAGATAGTTCCCCTCTGAACCGAAATGAATGACAGAATGTATCCTCGCAGTCACCCTGCTTGCAACGTCTGTCCGTGTTCTCAACTGCCAAAAATTGGCCACATGCCACAATTGTCAGTTTTGGGAGCTGGAATGAGAAATCTGTGCAGAGTAAATGAGATAAAAGAATAGTCCTGTCTGTCAAATTTAATTTGACATCCAGTTTTCTCCTCACGGGGTTCTTTTGCCTTGCCCACCTCCCACAGCTGAACAGTGTGTAATTGCATTTGTATGGAATAGCTGTTATATTCCATTGGCTGTGAGTGGTTTCATCCTTTGGAATTGGCTCCTTGCTCATGACGAAGCTTTGTCCACGTACATATAAATCAGAGCCCATGCTGTTGTGGCAGCTTTGTTGTCCTCACTCTCTTCACTCATTGGTATTCGTCTTCACTCCTCGTCCTGATGGGTGGTGTAATTACTGAAGCCACGGGGAGGCAGCTGGATTTTATAGTTTGCTGAAAACCTGCTGGGAGCCGCCCACTAGTGGGGAGGAGGAGGAAATACACGGCACCCTTCCGTAACCTCATCAACCCGTGCGGCAAAACTGATTAAACCCAAACTTTGATGAAAAAAAAAAAGAAAATGCATGTACACGCACTGATATTGAGACGTGATTGGACGCTATCGTCCATGCGCACAACACACACACTGAAAAACACTCATATAAATGCGTGCTCACACAGCAGAGGCCGTGTAGACATTGTGGAAATGTAGCTGTCCGCCCCTGCACACAAACAGATAAAGTCGCCATTGGCCCGGGCTGCAGGCCGATGAATTTTCCCCCTGCATCCATTTATGGGTTGTACTTTTTTATTTTCCTGCTGGGGTTTTATCTGGGGGCAGCAGTAGCAGAATCCACATATCCTGGCCCTGGCACAGTCAGGACTTCGCCTACAGTGCATTAGTTCTCACATGAGGAATGAGTTTTTTGATGAAACGGCCCACCATTCTCAGGCCTGATGGAACACCACTATGGGTTTACCCACAGTGATCTAATCCACAGCAGGGCCCAGACACTGGCTGATATACTAGTGAGAGGGCAGAGAGACAGAGAGAGATTGAAGGAGCTGAGTAGGAGAGATGTGGAGTAAGAGCGGGGGATTGAACCAGAATGAAAAGGATATACTCTGTGAGGAGAAACAGCGTGAGAGGATCCTCCATTAGAGAGTCCATGTTTGGTATGTGGACGTGTGTGTGTGTATGTGTGTGTGTGTATATGTGTGTGTGCGTGCTTGTATCTCACCCATCTTTCTTGGCAGATAAACAATGCCTTGCATGACTGCAGGCGCACTGGTGGGTCAGTGTGGTGTGTTTGAGGGGATAGAATGATAGAATAAACATCAATAACAACAGCCACAGTAAGAAACAACAACAAGCGGCGGTGGCGGTGGCGGCGGCGGCAGCTGCTGCGGCGGTGGCGGTAGAGTTGCAGAGTAACCCACAGCGGTGGCCCCTGGAGGAGCAGTGGCTGCATTCAGAAGCGTGGGTATGACTCATTGCAGGGCTATAATGACCACAGATGGCCATTAGCGAGGTGTGAGGTGAACAGCATAGGCCCCGGGCCCCTTGCGCCGCAGAGGTGTACACCGCTCGGCTATGACAGGCTTAGACTTGATGTGCATCTAACGAGCCCCCTGGTAAATCGTGCTTGCATACGGAACGTCTCCCCTCCTCACCTGCCCGAGAAATATTCTAACAACACGGTCGCTGCGGGCAGATTCCACATCACCAGTATCATTTACTAACCTGAAACGTGTAGACTACATTTTTAAACTGATCCTCTGGCTTCTAACCAATTACAAATTAAATTTGTCACTGTACTCTTGCCTCTTAGTCAAAGTCTGGGTTTTGAGTGGGATAAGCACTTCTCTCCGGGGCACAGAGTAATCCTTCACTCCCAAATTTCCATCAAACTCACATACTTTTAGACATTTTTTAATCAATTTGAATTTTTTTTTTCCTGTGTTTTTTTTATTTCCATGTCAAAATGTTAACAATTCTTTAGTTTCACATACAGAAGTTGACTGTAAACTGGTTAAAAAAAGAAAAAAAAGATCAAATTCCATTACTAACAAGAAGAAATAGAAAGAGATGTTCTATTTTCTGTATCATAAAAGATGTTGTTTTCATGGATGGTGAAAATAATTGCCGGATTCTGCAGGGAAATCTAGTTTTGGGTGAACCTTTCAATCAATTTGCATGTATAATAATGACCCTTCTACTCGAACCTGGCTCTCGTTGGTCCCCCCCCCCGTATCCACTGCTGTGCAAGGAGAGTCTCAATGTGCCACTCAGCTCGCTCACGGCCTCCGAGGCGCTCCTTTTCCCCAGGTGTATCCTGTGTAACAGTATGGCAGATGCTAAGCCCCTCTCCAGGGGAGTGGGTGCTCAGATCCTTCAAGGAGTTAGGGCCGAGTTTGCCGCTTTCCCTCTATCTTCTGCGGCCCCTCCCTCCCCCTCACCTCTCCTCGTCTCCCTCTGTCTCCCATCTTCCTCTCTAAGCTTGTTTAGATTCCCTGCCACGTTCTGTCGTGGCTAAGCTGAATAAATCCCTGCATATTTTCCCAAAAATTGCCTGATGGAAGCAGTGCTGGGAAATTTGGGCTTTATTTCTTTTAAAATGAGTTGTTGAGGGAGGAGAGGGGGAACCGATTTATAGTTGGATCAAAAGGAGCATTGGCATACTAATATGAGTTTTTTTATTTATACACTCTAACATAAAGCAGGTTCCACCTTCTACTGCACTTTATCTTAATATCTGTCCACCTGCTGTTGTCTGTATGTAAACCACAAATGACTGAAACATGAGTCTACTACTGACATTTTGTGTACACCCATATGGCCTCAATGAGAAAATAACCTTCCACTGTGAATGCCGGTCTCCTGCCTGCCACATACTGGGTGAAACCATGTATTATTAATAGGGTACATTGCACTAAGCCTGGGACAGCCAGAAAGTGAAATGCTACACGTCCAGGCGGGAGCGGGGACACTGCTGTCCCACATGCTGCAGGTGGTGGTGTGCTCCTCTTCTTTTTTCTTTTTTTTTTTTTTCACTTTGTCAGGTTTTAGTTTGACACTTTTTCCAGTTTTGCTGGCGATTTCAACTGGGACCCAGTTACACACCCGTCCAGTAGAGAGAAGAGTTTGCAGGAGAGTTTACCTCATAGTATTCATTTTTAAAACAAACCCAAACTGGTCGGGGATTGTGCGTTTGCTTGACCGTGTGAACCTAATCTGAATGCATATGTAGATATTACGTAAATATAAATGTAAAAAAAATGTATATGTAAGCAGCTTAACACTGAGTACATTAAACTATTACACCCCAGGGGACAAAATATAAAGAGGTATGCATACACAGCAGGACGTAAGCTACAAAAGTGAATATACAATCTATAATTTACATGCTACCACAATATACGACATGGTTCAGATGCCATGTCAACTTTTTTTTGTTTCTTACAAAATGTAGGCGGCAGAAGTGAATGGATAGCAGCCTCACTTCCCAGGAAGCTGTACTATTTACTGTGTATACTCCTGAACAAGTCCCTCACTCAAGAGCATTGCTGCTTTTAGAGCTATTCACCAGAAATAGAAGGCGACGGTTAAACTGGGCAGCACAGAGGTAGGAAGGTTCAACGACGTACTTTTAAAAAGTGAAGCAGCTCTGTAGGCAAAGAACAAGCTTGTCCATTCATTTTCTTTTGCCTAATTCCAGTTAGCTTTTGTCAATGTGCATACAAAGGCAATATTTCTCATTTTCCGGTTCAGTTAAAAGTCAGTTTCATAACTTTCTCCATTAGTGTCTAACATGACAAAACCTAGTTTGCACCTCGCCAAGGATCAAACGCTTCTCATCTGCCGCATCCTTTTTCCTAAAGCTGAAAACTTCTTCAAACAAAAGTGTTGCGAAGCAAGACTGTTCACAACTCTTCCTACTTTGAATTTTTCTACCCCGTCCTTTCTTGTTAGTCAAAACAACAAAGTCCGATTCCCCGAGAGACAGCTATAGGTTCTGGGCGTCCTTTGTGGTCCTTTATGGTGCATCAGGCCGGTGATGGAGCGGCTTTACATGACTCAGCAGGTATCCGTCTCCAACTCCTCCATTCAGAGGGAGCTGGACACCAAGCAGACAGAAAGTGCAGAAGCCTGTGGCAGGGCTGGAGAAAAATGGATCACATAAAAACAACACAGGCTGACTGTAAATGAGCATGAGAACAGACAGCGGGGAGTTGAAGGAGGAGGAGGGGAGGG